>NC_088404.1:8764714-8875753 GCF_034236695.1 Oncorhynchus nerka
ACAAACAAATCAAAACATATTTATATTTGAGATTCTTCAAAGTAACCACCCTTTGCCTTGATGACAGCTTTGCACACTCTTGGTATTCTCTCAACCAGCTTCATGTGGTAGTCACCTGGAATGCATTTCAATTAACAGGTGTGTCTTGTTAATTTGTGGAATTTCTTTCCATCTTAATGCGTTTGAGCCAGTCAGTTGTGTTGTGACAAGGTAGTGTTGGTATACAGAAGATAACACTATTTGGTAAAAGACCAAGTCCATATTATAGCAAGAACAGCTCAAATAGGCAAAGAGACACGACAGTCCATCATTCCTTTAAGACATGAAGGTCAGTCAATGCGGAACATTCCAAGAACAGTCGCAAAAACCATCTAGCGCTATGATGAAACTGGCTCTCATGAGGACCCACCACAGGAAAGGAAGACCCAGAGTTACCTCTGCTGCAGAGGGTAAGTTCATTAGAGTTAACTGCACAGGGATGCAGCTTAAACCCCACCCTCTTCAACATATATTTCAACGAATTGGCGAGGGCACCTCAACAGTCTGCAGCACCCGGCCACACCCTACTAGAATCTGATGTCAAATGTCTACTTTTTGCTGATGATCTGGGGCCTCTGTCCCCAACCAAGGAGGGCCTACAGCAGCACCTACATCTTCTACACAGATTGCAGCTCAAATAAATTTCTTCAGAGTTCAAGTAACAGACACATCTCAAAATCAACTGTTCAGAGGAGACTGTGTGAATCAGGCCTTCATGGTCGAATTGCTGCAAAGAAACCACTACCAAAGGACACCAATAATAAGAGACTTGCTTGGGCCAAGAAACATGAGAAATGGACATTAGACTGGTGGAAATCTGTCCTTTGGTCTGATGAGTCCAAATTTAAAATGTTTGGTTCCAACTGCCATGTTGGCAGAGACGCAGAGTAGGTGAACAGATGATCTCCACATGTGTGGTTCCCACAGTGAAGCTTGGAGGAGGTGGTGTGATGGTGTGGGGGTGCCTTACTGGTGACACGGTCTGTGATTTATTTAGAATTTAAGGCACACTTAACCAGCATGGTTACCACAGCATCCTGCAGCGATACGCCATCCCATCTGGTGGTGGGATACTTGAATAAAATACTTGAATCAGTTATAGAACCCATCGTCCTTTATGGTTGTGAGGTCTGGGGTCCGCTCACCAACCAAGATTTCACAAAATGGGACGAACACCAAATTGAGACTGCATGCAGAATTCTGCAAAAAATATCCTCTGTGTACCACGTAAAACACCAAATAATGCATGCAGAGCAGAAATAGGCCGATACCCGCTAATGATCAAAATCCAGAAAAGATCCGTTAAATTCTACAACCACCTAAAAGGAAGCGATTCCCAAACCTTCCATAACAAAGCCATCACCCACAGAGAGATGAACCTAACTAAGCAAGACTAACTAAGCAAGCTGGTCCTGTGGCTCTGTTCACAAACACACCCCACAGAGCCCCAGGACAGCAACACAATTAGACCCAATCAAATCATGAGAAAACAAAAAGATAATTACTTGACACATTAGAAAGAATTAACAAAAGAACAAAGCAAACTAGAATGCTATTTGGCCCTAAACAGAATACCTGACCACTGTGACTGACCCAAAATTATGGAAAGCTTTGACTATGTGTAACGGATGTGAAACGGCTAGCTTAGTTAGCGGTGGTGCTGAGGTAACGGATGTGAAACGGCTAGCTTAGTTAGCGGTGGTGCTGAGGTAACGGATGTGAAACGGCTAGCTTAGTTAGCGGTGGTGCACGCTAAATAGCGTTTCAATCGGTGACGCCACTTGCTCTGAGACCTTGAAGTAGTGGTTCCACTTGCTCTGCAAGGGCCGTGGCTTTTGTGGAGCGATGGGTAACGATGCTTCGTGGGTGTCAGTTGTTAATGTGTGCAGAGGGTCCCTGGTTCACGCCCGGGTATGGGCGAGGGGACGGACTAAAGTTATACTGTTACATATGTACAGACTCAGTGAGCATAGCCTTGCTATTGAGCAAGACCTGGCTCTCAAGAGAAGACAGGCTATGTGTACACTGCCCACAAAATGAGGTGGAAACTGAGCTGCACTTCCTAACCTCCTGTCCAATGCATAACCGTATTAGAGACACATATTTCCCTCAGATTACACAGATCCACAAAGAATTCGAAAACAAATCACATTTTGAAAAACTCCAATATCTATTGGGTGAAATACCACAGTGTGCCATCACAGCAGCAAGATTTGTGACCTGTTGCCACAAGAAAAGGGCAACCAGTGAAGAACAAACACCATTTCAAATACAACCCATATTTATGTTTATTTATTTTGTACTTGAACTATTTGCACATCGCTACAACCCCGTAAATATACGTATTATGGGACTTGAAATGTATTCAAACTTGTTTGAGTGTAATATTTACTGTTGACTTTTTATTGTTTATTTTCCTTTTGTTGATCCATTTCACTTCCTTTGGCAATGTAAACATAGGTTTCCCATGCCAATAAAGCCCTTAATTTGAAATCAAATTGAACTGCGAGAGAGCCTTATAGAGACTCAGAGAGAGAGCATTATAGAGACTCGGAGAGAGAGCCTTATAGAGACTCAGACTGAGAGCATTATAGAGACTCAGAGAGAGAGCATTATAGAGACTCAGAGAGAGAGCATTATAGAGACTCAGAGAGAGAGCATTATAGAGACTCAGAGAGAGAGAGCATTATAGAGACTCAGACAGAGAGCATTATAGAGACTCAGAGAGAGAGAGCATTATAGAGACAGACTGAGAGCATTATAGAGATTCAGACTGAGAGCATTATAGAGACTCAGAGAGAGAGCATTATAGAGACTCAGACTGAGAGCATTATATAGACTCAGACTGAGAGCATTATAGAGACTCAGACAGAGAGCATTATAGAGACTCAGACAGAGAGCATTATAGAGACTCAGACAGAGAGCATTATAGAGACTCAGACAGAGAGCATTATAGAGACTCAGACAGAGAGCATTATAGAGACTCAGACAGAGAGCATTATAGAGACTCAGACAGAGAGCATTATAGAGACTCAGACAGAGAGCATTATAAAGACTCAGACTGAGAACATTATAGAGACTCAGACAGAGAGCATTATAGAGACTCAGACAGAGAGCATTATAGAGACTCAGACTGAGAGCATTATAGAGACTCAGACAGAGAGCATTATAGAGACGAAGACTGAGAGCATTATAGAGACTCAGACTGAGAGCATTATAGAGACTCAGACTGAGAACATTATAGAGACTCAGACAGAGAGCATTATAGAGACTCAGACAGAGAGCATTATAGAGACTCAGACTGAGAGCATTATAGAGACTCAGACAGAGAGCATTATAGAGACGAAGACTGAGAGCATTATAGAGACTCAGACTGAGAGCATTATAGAGACTCAGACTGAGAACATTATAGAGACTCAGACAGAGAGCATTATAGAGACTCAGACAGAGAGCATTATAGAGACTCAGACTGAGAGCATTATAGAGACTCAGACAGAGAGCATTATAGAGACGAAGACTGAGAGCATTATAGAGACTCAGACTGAGAGCATTATAAAGACTCAGACTGAGAGCATTATAGAGACTCAGACTGAGAGCATTATAGAGACTCAGAAAGAGAGCATCATAGAGACTGACTGAGAGCATCATAGAGACTGACTGAGAGCATTATAGAGACTCAGACTGAGAACATTATAGAGACTCAGAGAGAGAGCATTATAGAGACTCAGACTGAGAGCATTATAGAGACTCAGAGAGAGAGCATTATAGAGACTCAGAGAGAGAGAGCATTATAGAGACTCAGACAGAGAACATTATAGAGACTTAGACTGAGGGCATTATAGAGACTCAGACTGAGAGCATTATAGAGACTCAGAGAGAGAGAGCATTATAGAGACAGACTGAGAGCATTATAGAGACTCAGACTGAGAGCATTATAGAGACTCAGACTGAGAACATTATAGAGACTCAGACAGAGAGCATTATAGAGACTCAGACAGAGAGCATTATAGAGACTCAGACTGAGAGCATTATAGAGACTCAGACAGAGAGCATTATAGAGACGAAGACTGAGAGCATTATAGAGACTCAGACTGAGAGCATTATAAAGACTCAGACTGAGAGCATTATAGAGACTCAGACTGAGAGCATTATAGAGACTCAGAAAGAGAGCATCATAGAGACTGACTGAGAGCATCATAGAGACTGACTGAGAGCATTATAGAGACTCAGACTGAGAACATTATAGAGACTCAGAGAGAGAGCATTATAGAGACTCAGACTGAGAGCATTATAGAGACTCAGAGAGAGAGCATTATAGAGACTCAGAGAGAGAGAGCATTATAGAGACTCAGACAGAGAACATTATAGAGACTTAGACTGAGGGCATTATAGAGACTCAGACTGAGAGCATTATAGAGACTCAGAGAGAGAGAGCATTATAGAGACAGACTGAGAGCATTATAGAGACTCAGAGAGAGAGCATTATAGAGACTCTGAGAGAGAGCATTATAGAGACTCAGACTGAGAGCATTATATAGACTCAGACAGAGCATTATAGAGACTCAGACAGAGAGCATTATAGAGATTCAGACAGAGAGCATTATAGAGACTCAGACAGAGAGCATTATAGAGACTCAGACAGAGAGCATTATAGAGACTCAGACAGAGAGCATTATAGAGACTCAGACAGAGAGTATTATAAAGACTCAGACTGAGAGCATTATAGAGACTCAGACTGAGAGCATTATAGAGACTCAGACTGAGAGCATTATAGAGACTCAGACTGAGAACATTATAGAGACTCAGACAGAGAGCATTATAGAGACTCAGACAGAGAGCATTATAGAGACTCAGACAGAGAGCATTATAGAGACAGACTGAGAGCATTATAGAGACTCAGACAGAGAGCATTATAGAGACGAAGACTGAGAGCATTATAGAGACTCAGACTGAGAGCATTATAAAGACTCAGACTGAGAGCATTATAGAGACTCAGACTGAGAGCATTATAGAGACTCAGACAGAGAGCATCATAGAGACTGACTGAGAGCATCATAGAGACTGACTGAGAGCATTATAGCGACTCAGACAAAGGACATTATAGAGACTCAGACTGAGAGCATTATAGAGACTCAGACAGAGAGCATTATAGAGACTCAGACTGAGAGCATTATAGAGAGAGAGCGGGAGAGAGAACTTCTGTGAAAACCTTTGGAACTTCTGTGAGTGTAATGTTTACTGTTCATATGTAACATATGTTTCCCATGCCAATAAAGCCCCTTGAATTGAATTTAGAGAGAGGGAGAGAGGGAGAGAGAGAGAGAGAGAGAGAGGGAGAGAGATACCTGAAGTAGGTAGAAAGCTTTAGTCGATGGGTGTCTACTCTACTGTACTGTACATAACATACCATTAAAACATAGATCTCCCTGATCTGATTCACTGGTTGAATAACATGCTTTGTGTTTTGAATAATTCTGACCGTGAATCAGAAGTGAGACACAGGCACTAAGGTAAAGAGAAATGTTGAAGTTATGAAGTACCATGACACTTCAGCAGTGAGACCCGCTCTGACTACAGAAGAACCCCAAATCTGAAGCACACAATGCCCCTGCTCAAGTAGGAGAATTTAGTCGCTAAGTAAAACGAGAGATGAGGAGGAGAGGAGGAGAAGTTTGGGGATAATTGCAAAAGCAATCTGTATTCTCTGCAGGAGTTCCTTCTTAAATCGTCTAGCGCTGCCTGAAACTGTCCTTTCTGACCTTCGACCTGTTTCAATCAAATCAACTGGAGTCACAACCCTGCTTTCTGCATGCTAAATCACAAACACACTTAGGCATGCACATGGCCGTCCACACTTCACACACACTTAGGCATGCACATGGCCGTCCACACATCACACACACTTAGGCATGCACATGGCCATCCACACATTACACACACTTAGGCATGCACATGGCCGTCCACACATCACACACACTTAGGCATGCACATGGCCGTCCACACATCACACACACTTAGGCATGCACATGGCCGTCCACACATCACACACACTTAGGCATGCACATGGCCGTCCACTCATCACACACACTTAGGCATGCACATGGCCGTCCACTCATCACACACACTTAGGCATGTACATGGCCATCCACACATCACACACACTTAGGGATGCACATGGCCATCCACACATCACACACACTTAGGGATGCACATGGCCATCCACACATCACACACACTTAGGCATGCACATGGCCGTCCACTCATCACACACACTTAGGCATGCACATGGCCATCCACTCATCACACACACTTAGGCATGCACATGGCCATCCACACATCACACTAACTTAGGCATGCACATGGCCATCCACACATCACACTAACTTAGGCATGCACATGACCATCCACACACTCCACACTTACCAACTCCATAGCCACATCAGCATCAACTGGCGGATGAAATGGAAATAGATCTCTGGAGCATCTCTCTACCCCTCTACCACTCTCTTTCTCTCCCTACCCCTCTAACACAAGTCAGTACAGGTCTATAGCAGGCCATGGAAACACAAGTCAGTACAGGTCTATAGCAGGCCATGGAAACACAAGTCAGTACAGGTCTATAGCAGGCCATGGAAACACAAGTCAGTACAGGGCTATAGCAGGCCATGGAAACCATGTGTTTGATATATTTCCACCAGCACATCCTCCCTAATTAAGGTGCCACCAACCTTCTGTGGATGGCAGACATTTTTGAGTAGCTCCTTCTATAATGTCTCTTAGTGTTTTTTACTCGCTGATTAAAGACGCAGCCTTTGTTTTCCTGGCAGCCTCTCTTGCTGCCCTTTCAACCGAGAGAGAAATGCTCCTCTGAGATCCAGTGAGATACTCACACACTGTTAACTGACACATATTCACATGCATTACAGCCTTATTCTAAAATGGATTAAATAAATACAAATCCTCAACAATCTACACACAGTACCCCATAATGACATCACAATACCCCATAATGACATCACAATACCCCATAATGACATCACGATACCCCATAATGACATCACAATACCCCATAATGACATCACAGTACCCCATCATGGCATCACAATACCCCATAATGACATCACAATACCCCATAATGACATCACAATACCCCATACAGACAAAGCAAAAACAGGTTTTTTAGAAATGTTTCCAAGTGTATTCAAAAATTAAAAACATAAATACCTTATTCAGACCCTTTGCTATGAGACTCGAAATTGAGCTCAGGTGTATCCTGTTCCCATTGATCATCCTTGAGATGTTTCTACAACTTCATTTGAGTCCACTTTTTGGTGCCTTTTGGCAAACTTGTGTTTATATTAATGAGGAAAACAAAATAATTTGAACCATTTTAAAATAAGGCTGTAACGTAACAAAATGTGGAAAAAAATCAAGGGATCGGAATACTTTCCAAAGGCGCTGCATATATTATCAATCGTCCATTAGTTTGAAAAAATGGAAATATAACTTTTAGGTCATATCGCCCAGACCTACACACACACACACACACACACACACACACACACACACACACACACACACACACACACACACACACCACACATGACACACACACACACCACCATACACATACAACCACACAATACCACACACAGACACCCACAGCCAGAAGACGACTGGCCACCCCTCATAGCCTGGTTCCTCTCTAGGTTTCTTCCGTGGTTCTGGCCTACCTGCATTGCTTGCTGTTTGGGGTTTTAGGCTGGGTTTCTGTACAGCACTTTGAGATATCAGCTGATGTAAGAAGGGCTATATAAATACATTTGATTGATTTAGACACACACAACCACACACAACCACACACAACCACACACAGACACACACAACCACACACAGACAGACACAACAACACACAGACACACACAACCACACACAGACACACACAACCACACACAGACACACACACACAACCACAAACAGACACACATAACCGCACACAACCACACACAGACACACACAACCACACACAGACACACACAACAACACACAGACACACACAACCACACACAGTGATGTTCCCGCCTTTCGGGGTCGGGGGTCAGGGGGTTAACCGGCAGTAAAAAGGCTGATACTTTGAGAACTTGCTACCAAGCTCCTGTGTGTATAAGACACACACTGTGTTCTCTCTTAGACACACACTGTGTTCTCTCTTAGACACACACTGTGTTCTCTCTTAGACACACACTGTGTTCTCTCTTAGACATTATTCTGAAGACACGTGTAACCACGTTTAAATCAGCTTGTTGGTAACAGTCACTCTGTGTTATTCTGGAATGTATCAGGCATATAATGCACACCGGAATTGTTTGAGTGTCAATTATTTCGTGACTAATAAATTCTATTCGTTTAATTGAGTAAATGCATTCCTCTTTTTACAGGGTAATTATTTGATTGACTACATGCCTGTAATTTCCTAGGTCTATTGATAGTTTTTAATTCCACTATACACAGAGCATATGCTTGGGTATCAATTTGACATCCCTAAACTGCTTGCCTCAATGAATGAATCCTAAAACATTGGGTCACCAGGATTAGCTATTTGTATCTAGCCTCTTTAATAACTGCATTACAGTGTAAGATAGATACATGTTTATTATAATCATACTGAGAGGTGATGCAAGACTAGATCCTCCAGAGAGACACAGGGCCTGCTGTATGTATTCATGTAACCATGGAGTCAGATTGACAAATGTAGTTTGTTATTATTCAACATCAATTCTACATAATAACGGATGGATGATTTCCACCAAACGACACCAGCCAAACCACACCTAATGTAACCCAACCTGACCTAATGTAACCCAACCTGACCTAATGTAACCCAACCAAACCACACCTAATGTAACCCAACCTGACCTAATGTAACCCAACCAAACCACACCAAATGTAACCCAACCTGACCTAATGTAACCCAACCAAACCACACCTAATGTAATCCAACCTGACCTAATGTAACACAACCTGACCCAACCTAACCCAACCAAACCCAACCTAATCTAACCCAGACTGACCTAATCTAACCCAACCTGACCCAACCTAACCCAACCAAACCTGACCTAATCTAACCCAACCTGACCTAATCTAACCCAAACTGACCTAATCTAACCCAACCTGACCTAATCTAACCCAACTTTACCTAATCTAACCAAACCCAACTTTACCTAATCTAACCAAACCCAACCAACCTGACCTAACCCAACCCAACCTGACTTAATCTAACCCAACCTGACCTAATCTAACCCAACCTGACCTAATGTAACCCAACCCAACCCAACCTGACCTAATCTAACCCAACCTGACCCAACCTAACCCAACCAAACCTGACCTAATCTAACCCAACCTGACCTAATCTAACCCAAACTGACCTAATCTAACCCAACCTGACCTAATCTAACCCAACTTTACCTAATCTAACCAAACCCAACTTTACCTAATCTAACCAAACCCAACCAACCTGACCTAACCCAACCCAACCTGACTTAATCTAACCCAACCTGACCTAATCTAACCCAACCTGACATAATATAACCCAACCTGACCTAATCTAACCCAACCTGACATAATCTAACCCAACCTGACCTAATCTAACCCAACCTGACCTAATCAACCTGACCCAACCTAACCCAACCAAACCTGACCTAATCTAACCCATCCTGACCTAATCTAACCAACCCAACCTGACCCAACCTAACCCAACAAAACCTGAGCTAATGTAACCCAACCTGAGATAATCTGACCCAACCTAACCCAACCAAACCTGAGCTAATCTAACCCAACCTGACCCAATCTAACCCAACCAAACCTGATCTAATCTAACCCAACCTGACCCAACCTAACCCAACCAAACCTGACCTAATCTAACCCAACCTGACAATCTAACCCAACATGACCTAATCTAACCCGACCTGACCCAACCTAACCCAACAAAACAAAACCAGACCTGATCTAACCTAACCCAACCTGGACCTAAACAACCCAACCTGACCTAATCTAACCCAACCAAAACTGACCTAATCTAACCCAACCCAACCTGACCTAATCTAACCCAACCCAACCTGACCTAACCTAACCCAACCTAACCTGACCTAATATAACCCAACCTGACCGAAACCGACCTGACCTAACCAACCAAACCTGACCTAATCTAACCCAACCTGACCTAATCTAACCCACCCGACCTGACCTAACCCAAACCAAACCTGACCTAATCTAACACAACCTGTCCTAATCTAACACAACCCGACCTGACCTGAACTAACCCAACCAAACCTGACCTAATTTAACCAAACCAAACCTGACCTAATCTCTTTTACCTAATCTAACCCAAACTGACCTAATCTAACCCAACCTGACCTAATCTAACCCAACTTTACCTAATCTAACCAAACCCAACTTTACCTAATCTAACCAAACCCAACCAACCTGACCTAACCCAACCCAACCTGACTTAATCTAACCCAACCTGACCTAATCTAACCCAACCTGACCCAACCTAACCCAACCAAACCTGACCTAATCTAACCCAACCTGACCTAATCTAACCCAAACTGACCTAATCTAACCCAACCTGACCTAATCTAACCCAATTTTACCTAATCTAACCAAACCCAACTAAATCTAACCAAACCCAACCAACCTGACCTAACCCAACCCAACCTGATTTAATCTAACCCAACCTGACCTAATCTAACCCAACCTGACATAATCTAACCCAACCTGACCTAATCTAACCCAACCTGACATAATCTAACCCAACCTGACCTAATCTAACCCAACCTGACCTAATCTAACCCAACCTGACCCAACCTAACCCAACCAAACCTGACCTAATCTAACCCATCCTGACCTAATCTAACCCAACCCAACCTGACCCAACCTAACCCAACAAAACCTGAGCTAATGTAACCCAACCTGAGCTAATCTGACCCAACCTAACCCAACCAAACCTGAGCTAATCTAACCCAACCTGACCCAATCTAACCCAACCAAACCTGATCTAATCTAACCCAACCTGACCCAACCTAACCCAACCAAACCTGACCTAATCTAACCCAACCTGACAATCTAACCCAACCTGACCTAATCTAACCCGACCTGACCCAACCTAACCCAACAAAACAAAACCAGACCTGATCTAACCTAACCCAACCTGACCTAAACCAACCCAACCTGACCTAATCTAACCCAACCAAAACTGACCTAATCTAACCCAACCCAACCTGACCTAATCTAACCCAACCCAACCTGACCTAACCTAACCCAACCTAACCTGACCTAATATAACCCAACCTGACCGAAACCGACCTGACCTAACCAACCAAACCTGACCTAATCTAACCCAACCTGACCTAATCTAACCCACCCGACCTGACCTAACCCAAACCAAACCTGACCTAATCTAACACAACCTGTCCTAATCTAACACAACCCGACCTGACCTGAACTAACCCAACCAAACCTGACCTAATTTAACCAAACCAAACCTGACCTAATCTAACCCAACTTTACCTAATCTAACCAAACCAAACCCAACCAACTTGACTAACCCAACCCAACCTGACTTAATCTAACCCAATACGACCTGACCTAACCTACCCCAACCAAACCTAACCAACCTACCTAATCTAACCCAACCCGACCTGACCGAACCTAACCCAACCCAACCCAACCTCACCTAACCCAACCCAACCTGACCTAATCTAACCGAACCCAACCTGACCTAATCTAACCCAATGCAACCTGACCTAATCTAACCCAACCTGACCTAACCCAACCTGACCTAATCTAACCCAACCTGACCTAACCCAACCTGACCTAATCTAACCCAAACCAACCTTACCTAACCCAACCCAATATAACCCAAACAAACCAAAGCAAACCTGACCTAATCTAATCTAACCCAACCCAAACTGACCTAACCCAACCCAATATAACCCAAACAAACCAGACCTGACCTAATCAAACCCAACCCAACCTGACCTAACCAAACCTGATCTAACCAAACCTGACCTAATCTAACCTAAACCTAAACCAACCCAATCTAACCTAACCTGACCCAATCTAACCCAACCAAAACTGACCTAATCTAACCCAACCCAACCTGACCTAACCTAACCTAATATAACCCAACCTGACCTAATCTAACCAAACCTGAAAACCACCCAAACCAACCAAACCTGACCTAATCTAACCCAACCTGACCTAATCTAACCCACCCGACCTGACCTAACTCAAACCAAACCTGACCTAATCTAACCCATCCTGACCTAATCTAACAACCCAACCTGACCCAACCTAACCCAACAAAACCTGAGCTAATGTAACCCAACCTGAGCTAATCTGACCCAACCTAACCCAACCAAACCTGAGCTAATCACCCAATCTAACCCAACCAAACCTGACCTAATCTAACCCAACCTGACCTAATGTAACCCAACCAAACCAAACCTGACCTAATCTAACCCAACCTGACAATCTAACCCAACCTGACCTAATCTAACCCAACCTGACCCAACCTAACCCAACAAAACAAAACCAGACCTGATCTAACCTAACCCAACCTGACCTAAACCAACCCAACCTGACCTAATCTAACCCAACCAAAACTGACCTAATCTAACCCAACCCAACCTGACCTAATCTAACAACCCAACCTGACCTAACCAACCCAACCTAACCTGACCTAATATAACCCAACCTGACCTAATCTAACCAACCCCAACCTAAACCAACCCAACCTGACCTAATCTAACCCAACCAAAACTGACCTAATCTAACCCAACCCAACCTGACCTAACCTAACCTAATATAACCCAACCTGACCTAATCTAACCAAACCTGACCGAAACCGACCTGACCTAACCAACCAAACCTGACCTAATCTAACCCAACCTGTCCTAATCTAACCCAACCCAACCTGACCCAACCTAACCCAACAAAACCTGAGCTAATGTAACCCAACCTGACCTAATCTAACCAAACCTGACCGAAACCGACCTGACCTAACCAACCAAACCTGACCTAATCTAACCCAACCTGACCTAATCTAACCCACCCGACCTGACCTAACTCAAACCAAACCTGACCTAATCTAACCCATCCTGACCTAATCTAACCCAACCCAACCTGACCCAACCTAACCCAACAAAACCTGAGCTAATGTAACCCAACCTGAGCTAATCTGACCCAACCTAACCCAACCAAACCTGAGCTAATCTAACCCAACCTGACCCAATCTAACCCAACCAAACCTGATCTAATCTAACCCAACCTGACCCAACCTAACCCAACCAAACCAAACCTGACCTAATCTAACCCAACCTGACAATCTAACCCAACCTGACCTAATCTAACCCGACCTGACCCAACCTAACCCAACAAAACAAAACCAGACCTGATCTAACCTAACCCAACCTGACCTAAACCAACCCAACCTGACCTAATCTAACCCAACCAAAACTGACCTAATCTAACCCAACCCAACCTGACCTAACCTAACCCAACCTAACCTGACCTAATATAACCCAACCTGACCGAAACCGACCTGACCTAACCAACCAAACCTGACCTAATCTAACCCAACCTGACCTAATCTAACCCACCCGACCTGACCTAAACCAAACCAAACCTGACCTAATCTAACACAACCTGTCCTAATCTAACACAACCCGACCTGACCTGAACTAACCCAACCAAACCTGACCTAATTTAACCAAACCAAACCTGACCTAATCTAACCCAACTTTACCTAATCTAACCAAACCCAACCAACTTGACCTAACCCAACCCAACCTGACTTAATCTAACCCAATACGACCTGACCTAACCTACCCCAACCAAACCTAACCCAACCTACCTAATCTAACCCAACCCGACCTGACCGAACCTAACCCAACCCAACCTCAACCTCAACCCAACCCAACCTGACCTAATCTAACCGAACCCAACCTGACCTAATCTAACCCAATGCAACCTGACCTAATCTAACCCAACCTGACCTAACCCAACCTGACCTAATCTAACCCAACCTGACCTAACCCAACCTGACCTAATCTAACCCAAACCAACCTTACCTAACCCAACCCAATATAACCCAAACAAACCAAAGCAAACCTGACCTAATCTAATCTAACCCAACCCAAACTGACCTAACCCAACCCAATATAACCCAAACAAACCAGACCTGACCTAATCAAACCCAACCCAACCTGACCTAACCAAACCTGATCTAACCAAACCTGACCTAATCTAACCTAAACCTAAACCAACCCAATCTAACCTAACCTGACCCAATCTAACCCAACCCAACATGACCTAACCTAACCCAACCTGACCTAATCTAACCAAACCTAACCTAACCCAACCCGACCTAATGTAACCGAACCTGACCTAATCTAACCCTACCCTACCCTACCCAACCTAACATAACCCAAACCCCACCCGACCTAAACCAACCCAACCTGACCTAATCTAACCCAACCAAAACTGACCTAATCTAACCCAACCCAACCTGACCTAACCTAACATAACCCAACCTGACCTAATCTAACCAAACCTGACCGAAACCGACCTGACCTAACTAACAAATCTAACCCACCTGACCTAACTCAAACCAAACCTGACCTAATCTAACACAACCTGTCCTAATCTAACACAACCCGACCTGACCTGAACTAACCCAACCAAACCTGACCTAATTTAACCAAACCAAACCTGACCTAATCTAACCCAATTTTACCTAATCTAACCAAACCCAACCAACCTGACCTAACCCAACCCAACCTGACTTAATCTAACCCAATACAACCTGACCTAACCTACCCCAACCAAACCTAACCCAACCTACCTAATCTAACCCAACCCGACCTGACCGAACCTAACCCAACCCAACCCAACCTCACCTAACCCAACCCAACCTGACCTAATCTAACCGAACCCGACCTGACCTAATCTAACCCAATGCAACCTGACCTAATCTAACCCAACCTGACCTAACCCAACCTGACCTAATCTAACCCAAACCAACCTTACCTAACCCAACCCAATATAACCCAAACAAACCAAACCAAACCTGACCTAATCTAATCTAACCCAACCCAAACTGACCTAACCCAACCCAATATAACTCAAACAAACCCAACCTGACCTAATCAAACCCAACCCAACCTGACCTAACCAAACCTGATCTAACCAAACCTGACCTAATCTAACCTAAACCTAAACCAACCCAACCTAACCTAACCTGACCCAATCTAACCCAACCCAACATGACCTGACCTAACCCAACCCGACCTAATCTAACCGAACATGACCTAATCTAACCCTACCCTACCCTACCCAACCTAACCTAACCCAAACCCAACCTGACCTAATCCAACCCAACCTGACCTAATCTAACCCAACCTGACCTTATCTAACCGAACCAAACCTGACCTAATCTAACCCAACCTGACCTAATATAACCAAACCTGACCCAACCTAATCTAAAGCAAACAAACCTGACCTAATCTAACCAAACCCAACCTGACCTAACCCAGCCCAACCTGACCTAACCCAACCTGACCTAACCTAACCAATCCTGACCTAATCTAACCCAACCCAACCTGACCTAGCCCAACCTGACCTAATCTAACCCAACCCAACCTGACCACACCTAACCCAACCTGACCTAATCTAACCAAACCTAATCTAACCCAACCTGACCTAACCCAACCCAACCTAATCCAACCCAACCTGACCTCATCCAACCCAACCTGACCTAATCCAACCCAACCTGACCTAACCTAACCCAACCTGACCTAATCCAACCGAACCAAACCTGACCTAATTTAACCCAACCTGACCTAATCTAACCGAACCAAACCTGACCTAATCTAACCCGACCCGATCTGACCTAATCTATCCCAACCCGACCTAACCTAACCTGACCTAATCTAACCCAACCTGACCTAATATGACCTAACCTAATATAACCCAACCCAACCTGATCTAATCCAACCCAACCTGACCTAACCTAACCCGACCTAATCTAATCTAACCGAACCTGACCTAACCAAACCTAACCTAACCTAACCCAACCTGACCTAATATAACCAAACCTGACCCAACCTAACCCAACCAATCCTGACCTAATTTGACCCAACCTGACCTGACCCAACCTGACCTAATCTAACCCAACCCAATCCAACCTGACCTAATCTAACCCAACCTGACCTAACCTAACCCAACCTGACCTAACCCAACCCAACCTGACCTAATCTAACCCAACCTGACCTAACCCAACCTGACCTAATCTAACCAATCCTGACCTAATCTAACCTAACCCAACCTGACCTTACCCAACCTGACCTAATCTAACCAATCCTGACCTAATCTAACCCAACCCAACCTGACCTAACCTAACCTAACCCAACCTGACCTAATCTAACCCAACCCAACCTGACCTAATCTAATCCAACCCAACCCAACCTGACCTAATCCAACCTAACCTAACCCAACCTAACCTGACCCAATCTAACCCAACCCAACCTAACCTAACCTAATCTGACCCAATCTAACCTAATCTAACCTAACCCAACTCAACCTAAACCAACCTAACCTAACCTGACCCAATCTAACCTAACCTGAAATCTAACATAACCTAACCTAACCCAATCTAACCTAACCTGACCTAACCCAACCCAATCTAACTCAACCCAACCCAACCTAACCCAACCTAACCTAACCCAACCCAACCCAACCCAATCTAACCCAACCCAACTCAACCTAACCTAACCTAACCCAACCCAACCCAATCTAACCCAACCTAACCCAACCCAACCTAACCCAACCCAACCCAACCTAATCTAACCCAACCAAACCCAACCTAATCTAACCCAACCCAACTCATCCCAACCTAACCCAACCCAATCTAACCCAACCCAACCTAACCCAACCCAATCTAACCCAACCCAACCTAACCCAACCTAACCTAATCTAACCCAACCCAACCTGACCTAATCTAATCCAACCCAACCCAACCTGACCTAATCCAACCTAACCTAACCCAACCTAACCTGACCCAATCTAACCCAACCCAACCTAACCTAACCTAATCTGACCCAATCTAACCTAATCTAACCCAACCCAACCTAAACCAACCTAACCTAACCTGACCCAATCTAACCTAACCTGACTGAATCTAACATAACCTAACCTAACCCAATCTAACCTAACCTGACCTAACCCAACCCAATCTAACTCAACCCAACCCAACCTAACCCAACCTAACCTAACCTAACCCAACCCAACCCAACCCAATCTAACCCAACCCAACCCAACCCAACTCAACCTAACCCAACCCAACCCAACCCAACCCAACTCAACCTAACCTAACCCAACCCAACCCAATCTAACCCAACCCAACCTAACCCAACCCAACCCAACCTAATCTAACCCAACCCAACCCAACCTAACCAAACCCAACCCAACCTAACCCAATCTAACCCAACCCAACTCAACCCAATCTAACCCAACCCAACCTAACCCAACCTAACCTAATCTAACCCAACCCAACCTAACCTAACATAATCTAACCCAACCCAACCTGACCCAACCTAACCCAACCTAACCCAACCTAACCCAAACCAACCTGACCCAACCTAACCTAATCTAACCCAACCCAACCTGACCCAACCTAACCTTGAGCTAAATGTAATGGAGGTGAAAAGGCCTGTTCTCTCATTCACCATTGTGTGTGTGTGTGTGTGTGTGTGTGTGTGTGTGTGTGTGTGTGTGTGTGTGTGTGTGTGTGTGTGTGTGTGTGTGTGTGTGTGTGTGTGTGTGTGTGTGTGTGTGAAAAGGAACAGGGCCAAATAGAAGCAGCTGCGGTCTGTGATGCAATGTTTACATGTGTAGATTGATTTGAAAGAGAAGATGGAATATTCCAGGAATGGAATCTCCTCTGATATAGAGGGTTCTAGAAAATCGACTTCTAGAATGTATCATATTGGCATTACAATGCTAAGGAAGGATATGTTGATGGTGTACAATCATCTCTAAGGGTGAGTCCCAAATCACACCCTTATTCCTATATAGAGCCCCATGGGCTGCTGGTCTAAAGTAGTGCACTATAAAGGGAACAAGTTGCCATTTGGAACGTAGCCTAAGTAGCTGTTGTGTCA
This sequence comes from Oncorhynchus nerka, assembly GCF_034236695.1. Taxonomy (NCBI): domain Eukaryota; kingdom Metazoa; phylum Chordata; class Actinopteri; order Salmoniformes; family Salmonidae; genus Oncorhynchus; species Oncorhynchus nerka. Next base: position 8,782,975 of record NC_088404.1, read on the forward strand.
GTGGGAAGCACTAAGGCTGTTCTGGTAATGATGGCTGTAAGCCATTTAGTATTCATGTTCAATCAGGTGAATCCTGCCAGTATTGAGTTCAAATCAAGGGAAGGAAGCCTGGCATGGGGTTGTGTAATTGCGTTCACGCTGTGGAGCCAATCAGAATGAGTCAGTTGTACTGGCTAAATAGCTGCGTAATGAACAAAGCTGAGAAAAAAAGTGTAGTGTTCAAAACCCATTTTTGTATTTTTTATTTCAAGAGACAAAGCTGATCCTGAGATATAGCTGAAGAGTTCTCTCTCTCTTCTCTCCTACTGCTATATGTTCATAATGATGTGATATGTCCAGACATCTTCTTCTTCTGTCCTGGATTACCTTTATACACCTGTGACAACAACATGACCGCAGCACAGGTGCAACCCCCCCCCTAATAGTCCAATTCAGCACCACGGATAGCGTCAACTGACACGACAACAGAATTGCAACATATTGGTTCAGCACCAATGGACAGCACCAAACTGCTCGGCCATGCATCCAGCTGTAAGTGACACAGCTGTCATTTCAGCACCATGGACAGCACCAAACTGCTCGGCCATGCATCCAGCTGTAAGTGACACAGCTGTCATTTCAGCACCATGGACAGCACCAAACTGCTCGGCCATGCATCCAGCTGTAAGTTACACAGCTGTCATTTCAGCACAGTGGACAGCGCCAAACTGCTCGGCCATGCATCCAGCTGTAAGTGACACAGCTGTCATTTCAGCACCATGGACAGCACCAAGTGTTATTTAAGGCCATCCATTCAGCGCTACCTGTCTGCCTCCTTACAGCTGGCATTACACTAGACAGCTCCTAACCAGCGTTGGCGATTATGACAGGAGTGGGCACTCCTAACACTTTCTTTCAAGGGGAAACATGGAAAATTAAAAACCAAACACTTGACTTGAACCATGCATTTAAGACACTGATATTAAAAAGTAGGTATATTTTTCTGGGTGATTTAAATAATTTGCTAGCAACTCTGAAACTCTGCATCTCTGAAACTCATTTAGATAATACTTTTGATTGTACAGTAGTAGCAATACAAGGTTTACAGCAAAGACAGAAATGCCAAAGGTGGAGGTGTTGCTGTTTATATTTAGAACCACATCACTGTAAAGCTTAGAGACGATCTCATGTTAAAATACTGATGAAGTAATATGGCTACAGGTTCATCTTCCTCACCTAAAGCCCATTCTGGTGGGAAGCTGCTATAGACAGTCAGTATCTGGATAATGTTAAATACTGTTGTAGTAATATGGCTACAGGTTCATCTTCCTCACCTATAGCCCATTCTGGTGCTATAATGTTAAATACAGTCAGTATCTGGATAATGTTAAATACTGATGTAGTAATATGGCTACAGGTTCATCTTCCTCACCTATAGCCCATTCTGGTGGGAAGCTGCTATAGACCACCAAGTGCTAACAGTCAGTATCTGGATAACATGTGTGAAATGCTTGATAATGTATGTTATATCAACAGAGGTATATTTTCTGGGTGATTTAAATATTGACTGGCTTTCAGGAAAAAGCTTCAAACTGTAACCAGTGCCTGCAGCCTGGTTCAGGTTATCAGTCAACCTACCAGGGAAGTTACAAACAGCACAAGAATGAAATCATCAACATGTATCGATCCCATCTTTACTAATACCACAGACATTTGCTTTAAACCAGTATCCAAATTGATAGGATGTAGTGATCACAATATAGTAGTCATATCTAGTTAAACCAAAGTTCTGGGCCTATTATAGTGAATAAGGTCATACAATACGTTCTGTAGTGATTCCTATGTTGATGATGTGTAGACTATGTGCTGGTCTGTGGTGTGTAATGAGGAGCAACCAGACGCTGCACTTGACACATTTATGAAATTGTTTATCCCAGTTATTAATAAGCAATGCAACCATTAAGAAAATGACTGTTAAAAACTGTTAAATCCCTGTGGATTGATGAGGCAAAAGGTCTGGCGACACAACCGATTGGCAAACGTACTGCAAATTGAGAAATCATGTGACTAATCTGAATAAAAAGAAGAAGAAACCACACTATGAAACAAAGATCAATGACATAAAGAATGACAGTAAAAAGCTTTGGAGCACCTTAAATGAAATTTTGGGCAAAAAGGGCGAACTAACCTCGATAATTAATTTGAATCAGACGGCTCATTCATCACAAAACCCTCTGATATTGCCAACTACTTTACAGATTTCGGCGAACTTAGGCATGACATGCCGGCAACAAACACTGATACTATTTTTCATTGGATGTCTTTATTTAACTAGGCAAGTCCGTTAAGAAATACATCTGATTTACAATGACGGCCGACCCCAGCACAGACTACTCTGCCTACCCCAACACAGACTACTCTGCCTACCCCAACACAGACTACTCTGCCTACCCCAACACAGACTACTCTGCCTACCCCAACACAGACTACTCTGCCTACCCCAACACAGACTACTCTGCCTACCCCAACACTCTGGGCCAATTGGGCGCCGCCCTAGTGATCAGACTACCGATCATGGCCGGTTGCGATACAGCCCGGGATCAAACCCAGGTCTGCAGTCGCGCCTCTAGCTCTGTGATATCAGTGTCTTAGACCGCTGTGCCACTCAGGATCCCTAAAATAAACTGATTATTGACACCACACATCTAAGTATATCAGACCAAATGACGAAAGACAAGAGTTGTAATTTTGAATTCCGTAAAGTGAGTGTGGAAGAGATGAAAAAAATGATTGTCTATCAACAATGACAAGCCAACGAGGTTTGACAACTTGGATGGAAAATGACTGAGGATTATATATTGCCACTCCTATTCACCACATCTTCAATTTAAGCCTACACGAAAGTGTGTGCCCTCAGGCCTGGAAGGAAGCTAAAGTCATTCCGCTACCTAAGAATAGTAAAGTCTCCATTGCTGGCTCAAATAGCCCGACTGATCAACCTGTTACCAAACCTTTGTAATATTTTTGGAGAAAAAAAGTTTGACCAAATACAATGCTATTTTACAGTACACGAACTGACAACAGACTTTCAGCACACCTTGGCAGCAGCTAATGGGGATCCCTAATAAAACTCAAATACGACATATGACAATATATGTATTAACTTTTGATCACTTAACCTGGCCAGGTAAAAAGTAATAGATCATATTCCGTTCATTTGTAGTCCTACAGTTAACCTGAAAGGCTATACACCAACCATGCAGGGGGGAAAGTTTAGGCCTACTTCCAAGACATTACTCAAAACAAGCTGCCTAGGTCCTAGTGGCAGTCATCACTTACCCGAGGCCCCCTGCATCCAGCCGCAGATCTTATAGACGGTGGTGGTGGAGAACAGGAAGAAGAGAGTGAAGGAAGCGATGCAAGCCATCACCAACATCATCGACATTCCTACGAAGAACGACGCGGCCTTGAACGCGGTGGAAGGGATCTGAGCGAACTCTGTGAAGGTCCCAGTGCAGTCGAGCTCTCTCTGGATTCCGTCGCCGGTGCAGAAGTGGAAGAGGCCGAAGTAGCCGGCCTGAGGGGTGTCCACGCCGTCTCCGATCCAATAGGGCTGGCTGAAGATCACCACGTTCAAGATGGCGAACAGGATGGTGAAAATGGCCCACAGGAGTCCGATGGCACGGGAGTTGCGGACGTAGTTATGCTGGTATAGTTTAATGTCATCCGATGACATAGATGGGAGCATCGACGCGGCCGATCCGGGTATCATTGTAGCACAGTTTGTGTTGTATCCAAGTCCGGGTATTATGAAGTAGCCTAGATATGCTTAATTAAATTAGGTAGACAAGCAACGGGGGGGGCTAATTAATTAGTCAATTAAGTTGAGAAATGCAGGAGTCCGTAGTTATTTCTGCTGTAAAAAGCACCCAACAGTAGGCCTAGCCTAGATTGATTGAATCACATCAAAGGTAACATCTGGCCAGCATATTCAACTCATGACGTCGCATCCCGATGCTGGTGCATAAACTGGATAGTCAAAACGTTTATCTGCAAGCTCGCTCCTATATTTAGCCTAACTGATAACTCTGAGAACTTGGCGACTCCTGAACTAGTGTATGTGAGAAATAATTCCCTCCCACCTCTCTCGTAGGCTACGAATGCCCGTCTGTCAGACACATCGCTCTCTGGGCACGTGTCACTTGCGTATGTCCCCGGAATACCTCCTTGAAAAACACAGCAAATATCAGATTGTCATTCGGATATTACACATGACATTTAGCTTACAGAACAGCAGTGACTGCAATAGGCTATGCCTCCAATTTCCTAGGCAATGTAGACGACAGTGACAGAATCAAACCGGAGCAAACGAAACACAATGTCTCTGATGCATTCCCTCCCGTAAACCCAAATCACAATCCTGCGAGATAATTCACAGCATCTAGCCCGGGATAAATTACACACAGCCCTGTCCCGGTACTTTGCTACGGATAATATTTTCACGAGCTACGGCAGCATCAGCAGCCTCTGTCAGTGATGCTGAAAGAAAGGAGAGGAGAAGAGGAAGAGAGGAGGAGTGAAAAGAGGAGAGACACGATTCAATAACCGCACCAGATGAAGCGGACAGCGGTGTGCGTGTCAACGCTGACGACGTTCAGTTCTCTCAACCTATAACAACATTGCATCTGTCTGCCCCATGAGGTGTTTAAATATAGCCTGTTACATTCTATCCAAGCAATATATTTCAAAGAGATGTGTACCCCCACATTCGTGACTAGCCGTCCAAACACTGCTGCATCAAGCCCACAACCTCGCGTTCTGGCTTTGGTACCGTCTGTAGGTTACGGACAGATCCGGACGACAAGACAAGCCCACAACCTCGCGTTCTGGCTTTGGTACCGTCTGTAGGTTACGGACAGATCCGGACGACAAGACAAGCCCACAACCTCGCGTTCTGGCTTTGGTGCCGTCTGTAGGTTACGGACAGATCCGGACGACAAGACAAGCCCACATCCTCGCAATCACATGATCTGCGCTTGACAGCTTGCGCGTCGAAATGGAGGCTGTACAATAATCGCAAAACAAATTTCAAATGCTCACGCGGCTCGGTCAGGGCGAAAATGGCCTCTCAGATTCAGTGGTCCGGTTAGTGCACGCGACGCGCCTCTCCCGGTCACTCGGTCTCTATGACTGAGTTAAAGATGGTAGACTACCTGTCGTGCAGGACTGAACGCCTCACAGGAGGATGTCAGATTAGATGAGGAAGGACATTCAAGTATGCTGGTGCACGAGGAAACAGGCACCTTACCACATACCAATTTACTAGAATGAAACAGACATCATTGGCCATTATTACTGGAGCGACTTATTCACCTGTGTGGCCATATTGTGTTTGGATGACTGCAACTTTAATCTTCAAAAATAAAGTACCTTCACATGTAACAAACATACCTACATTTCATCATGTATGAATACAACAGAGACAATACTATATCCTTTGTGCAGTAGCCCACACAAACCCATATTGGTTTTGCACATAGTGATGTGGTAAACATACAGATTTGGGTCAGTGAAGGGGGGGGGGGGGGGGGGGGCATCCACAACACGGGAAGAGGATAATTTGAATCTGGATTAAACAGGGTTCTGACAAACTAGCCCCTGTTACATCATCATCATTATGACTCATCACCCAGGGTTTAGCCAGATCACGAATGTGTCCCAAATGGTACATTGTTACCTACATAGTGCACTACGTTTGACCTGGGGCCGGTAAGGATCTGATCAAACGTAGTGCACTGTATATAGAGGATAGGGTGCCATTTGGGACTAAGCCATGGAACCAGAGTAGCTAATATAGAACTGCTGCTCTGGTATTATTACACGTTTATACACAATATTTGATGGATTTGGGTGTTTAATGCTGTATTTTAAGGCACAGGATTGGCGCTCTCCGTGGTGCTGAATGAAGAGCCATGTACAGTGTATTTGGCAGTGGTTTAAAGTACTTTTGATGGATTTGGGTGTTTAATGCTGTATTTTAAGGCACAGGATTGGTGCTCTCCGTGGTGCTGAATGAAGAGCCATGTACAGTGTATTTGGCAGTGGTTTAAAGTACTTAAGTAAAAATGACTTTAAAGTACTACTTAAGTCGTTTTTTGGGGTGTCTGTACTTTACTATTTATATTTTTGACAACTTTTACTTTTACTTCACTACATTTCTAAAGAAAATATTGTACTTTTTACTTCATACATTTTCCCCTGACAACCCAAAGTACTCGTTGCATTTTGAACGCTTAGCAGGACAGGAAAATTGTGAAATTGACGCACTTATCAAGAGCACACGTGGCCATCCCTACTGCCTATGGTCTCACCAAACACAAATGCATATTTTGTAAATAATGTGTGAGTTTTGGAGTGTGCCCCTGGCTATCCGTACATTTTTTAAAACAAGAAAATGGCATCGTCTGCTTTGCTTAATATAAGGAATTTGAAATTATCTTTTTCTCAAGTAGTATTTTACTGGGTAAATTTCACTTTCACTTGAGTAACTTCATATTAATGGGTCTTTACGTTTACTACAGTTTGACAGTTGGGTACTTTTCCCACCACTGGCATTTGGAAAGTATTCAGACCCCTTGACATTTTCCACATTTTGTTACGTTACAGTCTTATTCTAAAATAAATATAATTGATTATTTCCCCCCACTCATCAATCTAAACACGATACCCCATAATGATAAAGCAAAAACAGGTGTTTAGAAAAAAACTAACTGAAATACCTTATTTAAATAAGTATTCAGACCCTTTGCTATGAGGCTCGAAATTGAGCTCAGGTGCATCCTGTTTCCATTGATTATCCTTGAGAGGTTTCTACAACTTGATTGGAGACCCTGTGGTAAATTAAATAGTTTGGACATGATTTGGAAAGGCACACACCTGTCTACATAAGGTCTCACAGTTGACAGTGCATATCAGAGCAAAAACCCAAGTCATGAGGTCGAAGGAATTGTGACTCAAAATTGAGCTCAGGTTCTACCTGTATCCATTGATCATCCTTGAAAACAGATATATCACATTTACATAAGTATTCAGACCCTGTACTCAGTACTTTTGTTGAAGCACCTTTGGCAGCGATTACAGCCAGTCTGAGGTCCTGAGCGCTCTGGAGCAGGTTTTCATGAAGATCTCTCTGTACTTTGCTCCGTTCATCTTTCCTTTGATCCTGACCAGTGGCAATTTTAGCATGTAAATCTTGGTGGGGTAAACACATTCTTTTTGTTGTTGTTGATGCATGCCAGCAAATCCACTACACAACACAAAGCAACACAACACAATACTAAAACAATACGTTAATTGCACTATAACGGTGACCACAAACTGTTAGGGCCGACATAAAGCTGTCCAAACAGCAGAGTCCCAACAGCAGAGTCCCAACAGCAGAGTCCCAACAGCAGAGTCCCAACAGCAGAGTCCCAACAGCAGAGTCCCAACAGCAGAGTCCCAACAGCAGAGTCCCAACAGCTTACCACTGCTACACCTCAGCGGAGCCTTGTCTGGCAACAGTTTTTTCAGCCTCATTTATTGCCTTTTAAAAAAAAACATAGCTGATATGGCTGACTTGCTTAAACAAATGTGGTTTGTAATGACAATTGAGATGTACAAACTATGGCATAAGGGGCTGTCGAGCGGATAAGAGGCAATCCGTAATTTCGATTAAGACATTAATGAGCGAGCGGATGTAGTCAATACAGTTATTTGTTCAGCACTTTTTGAAATGTACAGCGACAGAATTCAGAACATGGGCCATTCTTACAGTATTCTCCCTGTACACCAAGTCAGAACTGTTGGATAAATAAAGCAGGCATATAAGCAGACAATGAAAGCTCTTAAAATATTAAATGATGACATTTATCTAAAACAGGCTATAGGTTACATGTGCTCGCTTGCTATCTAAGATTTTGAAAGTATGATGTTGACATGATCAGTCCAATCAAAGCTACGGTAGATATAACGTGATTTGATGCCATTCTATCTGTGGCCAATGATCTTGAGCCTTCTTGGATGGGCACTTCTAATGAAACTCTATGGCAGCGCCCAAGGGTCTTGAATTTTTCGAGCTCTTCCCGTAGATTTTTTGGTGACGTAGAGTCCCCATGAGTGACAGAACACTGAGCCAATCACGGCGCAACTAGAGAACATTACCAACCCCTACGATACATATTTTCAGCTGGCTACCCAACCACGACAGAAAGCACAGAGCTTTCTAGCTGCCCCACCTGCCCTGAATGACAGGTCACCACTGGTCCTGACTAGTCTCCCAGTCCCTGAAAAACATCCCCACAGCACGATGCTGCTGCCACCACCACGCTTCACCGTAGGGATGATGCCAGTTTTCCTCCAGATGTGATGCTTGGCATTCAGGCCAAATAATCTTATTTCACATGGTCTGATAGTCCTTTAGGTGGCCTTTGGCAAACTCCAAGCGGCATTTCATGTGCCTTTTACTGAGGAGTGGCTTCCGTCTTACCGCTCTACCTTAAGGCCTGATTGGTGGAGTGGTGTAGAGATGGTTGTCCTTCTGGAAGGTTCTCCCATATCCACAGAGGAACGCTAGAGCTCTGTCAGAGTGACCATAGCGTTCTTGATCACCTCCCTGACCAAGGCCCTTCTCCCCAAATTGATCAGTTTGGCCGGGCGGCCAGCTCAAGGAAGAGTTTTGCTGGTTCCAAACTTCTTCCATTTAATAATGATGCCACTGTGTTCTTGGGGACCTTCAATGCTGCAGAAATGTTTTGGTAGCCTTCCCCAGATCTGTTCCTCGACACAATCCTGTCTCGGAGCTCTACGGACAATTCCTTCAACCTCATGGTTTGGTTTCTGCTCTGTGGGACCTTATATAGACAGGTGAGTGCCTTGCCAAATCATATCCAATCAATTGAATTGACCGCACGTGGACTCCAATCAAGTTGTGGAAACATCTCAAGGTTGATCAATTGAAACAGGATGCACCTGAACTCAATTTTGAGTCTCATAGCGAAGGGTCTGTTTTTTTCTAAAAACCTGTTTTTGCTTTGTCATTATGCGGTATTGTCTGTAGATGTTTTTTATTTAATCAATTTTTGAATAAGAATGTAATGTAAAAGAATGTGTAAAAAGGGAAGTGGTTTGAATACTTTCCGAATGCACTGTAGGTGTGTCCATGGTGATAAATGAACATCCTCAGCCCAGGTGTTACTGACACATGCCAGATATTACAATGCCTGGAAAATGTATATATTTTTTAAACGTTTCAGCTAACCACATAACATGTTATGGCAATCTGGTGCCCGACTGCTCAGTCGATGACGTGGCACGCAACCATTGGTTGATGCATGCAACATCTGAGCAGGGGAAGGTGATCATACTGATGTGTATGCTGTCCACGGTGCTGAATAGCAGCCATACTGGTTGTAGTTCTGTGAGTGTGATGGGAAGTGTGGATGTAGTTCTGTGAGTGTGATGGGAGGTCTGGTTGTAGTTCTGTGACTGTGATGGGACATCTGGTTGTAGTTCTGTGAGTGTGATGGGAAGTCTGGTTGTAGTTCTGTGAGTGTGATGGGAGGTCTGGTTGTAGTTCTGTGAGTGTGATGGGAAATGTGGTTGTAGTTCTGTGAGTGTAATGGGAGGTCTGGTTGTAGTTCTGTGAGTGTGATGGGAAGTCTGGTAGTAGTTCTGTGACTGATGGGAGGTCTGGTTGTAGTTCTGTGAGTGTGATGGGAGGTCTGGTTGTAGTTCTGTGAGTGTGATGGGAAGTGTGGTTGTAGTTCTGTGAGTGTGATGGGAGGTCTGGTTGTAGTTCTGTGAGTGTGATGGGAGGTCTGGTTGTAGTTCTGTGAGTGTGATGGGAGGTCTGGTAGTAGTTCTGCGACTGATGGGAGGTCTGGTTGTAGTTCTGTGAGTGTGATGGGAGGTCTGGTTGTAGTTCTGTGAGTGTGATGGGAAGTGTGGTTGTAGTTCTGTGAGTGTGATGGGAGGTCTGGTTGTAGTTCTGTGAGTGTGATGGAAATGTGGTTGTAGTTCTGTGAGTGTGATGGGATGTCTGGTAGTAGTTCTGTGAGTGTGATGGGAAGTGTGGTTGTAGTTCTGTGAGTGTGATGGGAAATGTGGTTGTAGTTCTGTGAGTGTGATGGGAGGTCTGGTTGTAGTTCTGTGAGTGTGAGGGGAGGTCTGGTTGTAGTTCTGTGAGTGTGATGGAAATGTGGTTGTAGTTCTGTGAGTGTGATGGGAGGTCTGGTTGTAGTTCTGTGAGTGTGATGGGAGGTCTGGTTGTAGTTCTGTGAGTGTGATGGGAGGTCTGGTTGTAGTTCTGTGAGTGTGATGGGAGGTCTGGTTGTAGTTCTGTGAGTGTGAGGGGAGGTCTGGTTGTAGTTCTGTGACTGTGATGGGACGTCTGGTTGTAGTTCTGTGAGTGTGATGGGAGGTCTGTTTGTAGTTCTGTGAGTGTGATGGGAGGTCTGGTTGTAGTTCTGTGAGTGTGATGGGAGGTCTGGTTGTAGTTCTGTGAGTGTGATGGGAGGTCTGGTTGTAGTTCTGTGAGTGTGATGGGAGGTCTGTTTGTAGTTCTGTGAGTGTGATGGGAGGTCTGTTTGTAGTTCTGTGAGTGTAATGGGAGGTCTGGTTGTAGTTCTGTGAGTGTAATGGGAGGTCTGTTTGTAGTTCAGTGAGTGTAATGGGAGGTCTGGTTGTAGTTCTGTGAGTGTGATGGGAGGTCTGGTTACTGCTTACACCAAATCCTGATTCTGACATCAGCATGACGCAACAGGAACCCGGGATTCCTTGGACCAGGCAATGTTTTTCAATTCCTCAAACGTCCAGTGTTGGTGATTGCGTACACACAGCCGCTCTTTCTAGCTGATGGGAGTGGAACCCGGTGTGGTCGTCTGCTGCAATAGCCCATCCAGTGACGAGGACTGATGAGTTGTGCGTTGCTAGATGCCGTTCTGCACACCACTGTTGTACTGCGTTGTTATTTGCCTGTTTGTGGCTCGCCTGTTAGCTTGCATGATTCTTTCCATTATCCGCTGACCTCTCAATAACGAGCTGTTTTAGCCCTCAGGATTTTCTCTTGACTGTATGTTTATAGGTTGTTGCACAATTCTTGGTAAACCCTAGAAACTGTGATGCGTGAAAAAGCCCGGGAGGCTGGCCGTTTATGAGATACTGGAACCCGCACGTCTGGCACCGATGATCATACCAAGCTCGAAGTCGATCACTCGTTTTTTCCCATTCTTAACGTTCAATTGAACAGTAACTGAATTTCTCAATGCCTATCTGCCTGCTTTAAATACACAGTATTTACTAAAGTATGTGGACACCCCTTCAAATGAGTGTATTCGGCCTTACTGAAGTGTTCAGTGACTTTCAACGTGGCACTGTCATAGAATGCCAAATTTCCAACAAGTCAGTTAGTCAAATTTCTACCCCGGGTCAATTGTAAGTGCTGTTATTGTGAAGTGGAAACCTCTAGGAGCAACAACGGCTCAATGCATAGCATTGATCTAAAATTGACCCTAGAAATAGTACTATTAGGAGATCTGGAGAGACGGGGTCAGTCAATTACTAATATACTAATACTCTTAGTAAAAGTATTTATCTTCAACTCGCAATCTGTGGATTCTATTCCATTAGATTGATTGAAATTGTACATTAAACATCACAGTATAGTTGAAAGATATGTGTTGTGTAGAAACCCGCAGTGGGTGGCCAGCAGAGATAGATGGGATGGGCTGAGGGTGACCAGCAGAGATAGATGGGATGGGCTGAGGGTGGCCAGCAGAGATAGATGGGATGTGCTGAAGGTGGCCAGCAGAGATAGATGGGCTGAGGTTGGCCAGCAGAGATAGATGGGATGGGCTGAGGGTGGCCAGCAGAGATAGATGGGATGGGCTGAAGGTGGCCAGCAGAGATAGATGGGATGGGCTGAAGGTGGCCAGCAGAGATAGATGGGCTAAGGGTGGCCAGGAGATAGATGGGATGTGCAGCAGAGATAGATGGGATGTGCTGAAGGTGGCCAGCAGAGATAGATGGGCTGAGGGTGGCCAGCAGAGATAGATGGGATGTGCTGAAGGTGGCCAGCAGAGATAGATGGGCTGAGGGTGGCCAGCAGAGATAGATGGGATGGGCTGAGGGTGACCAGCAGAGATAGATGGGATGGGCTGAGGGTGACCAGCAGAGATAGATGGGATGGGCTGAGGGTGGCCAGCAGAGATAGATGGGATGGGCTGAGGGTGACCAGCAGAGATAGATGGGATGGGCTGAGGGTGGCCAGCAGAGATAGATGGGATGGGCTGAGGGTGACCAGCAGAGATAGATGGGCTGAGGGAAGCTGAGGGTTTGGATGTGGAATTGGAGACAAGTGGGAGTGGAGTTGCTGTGTGAGAGATAGAATGATGGTCAAAGATAAAAGTTAAAAAATAAAATAAAAAGTCAAAATAAATCTTAATAAAAAGTACATATTAATGACACTAAGTGGCAGTGTTTTTACAACTAATGTCGGTTTGCCTGAGGCTGATGCCGTGCAGGTGTTTGTACACATGTATATACACACACTCTCATTCAAATCAACACATACAAGAACACACACATACATGTAATAGTGCCAGACATGAACACAAACCTATACAGTTGACATTGCTGTTACGATTTCAGTTGTTCTTGATGTCCTTTGTTTTAAATGTATTATTATATATTGTTTTTGCGTTGTTGTTTGCTGTTTTTTCCTTTTTTCTCTTTAGTTCTCTTGGTTGTTGGTGCATTGGGGGTTTCTTGGGGGGATCTTGGAGGGTTCGGGTCACGTTTTTAATTTGATGTTTTGCCCTGGAAGGGCATTGACCCTGGCTTTCTGTGTGTGTCTTGAATGGGAATCTGTTGGATGACTGGTATGATGTAGTTGTTGAATGGGAGTCTGTTGGGTGACTGGTGTGATGTAGACAGTTGAATGGGAATTGTTGGGTGACTGTGTGATGTAGTTGTTGAATGGGAATCTGTTGGGTGGGGTTGATGTAGTTGTTGAATGGGAACCTGTTGGGTGACTGGTGTGATGTAGTTGTTGAATGGGAATCTGTTGGATGACTGGTGTGATGTAGTTATTGGATGACTGGTGTGATGTAGTTGTTGAATGGGAATCTGTTGGATGACTGGTATGATGTAGTTGTTGAATGGGAGTCTGTTGGATGACTGGTATGATGTAGTTGTTGAATGGGAACCTGTTGGGTGACTGGTGTGATGTAGTTGTTGAATGGGAATCTGTTGGGTGACTGGTATGATGTAGTTGTTGAATGGGAATCTGTTGGATGACTGGTGTGATGTAGTTGTTGAATGGGAATCTGTTGGGTGACTAGTGTGATGTAGTTGTTGAATGGGAATCTGTTGGATGACTGGTGTGATGTAGTTGTTGAATGGGAATCTGTTGGATGACTGGTATGATGTAGTTATTGGATGACTGGTGTGATGTAGTTGTTGAATGGGAATCTGTTGGATGACTGGTATGATGTAGTTGTTGAATGGGAATATGTTGGATGACTGGTATGATGTAGTTGTTGAATGACTGGTATGATGTAGTTGTTGAATGACTGGTATGATGTATTTGTTGAATGACTGGTATGATGTAGTTGTTGAATGGGAATCTGTTGGATGACTGGTATGATGTAGTTGTTGAATGGGAATCTGTTGGATGACTGGTATGATGTAGTTGTTGAATGACTGGTATGATGTAGTTGTTGAATGGGAATCTGTTGGATGACTGGTATGATGTAGTTGTTGAATGGGAATCTGTGGGATGACTGGTATGATGTAGTTGTTGAATGGGAATCTGTTGGATGACTGGTATGATGTAGTTGTTGAATGGGAATCTGTGGGATGACTGGTATGATGTAGTTGTTGAATGGGAATCTGTTGGATGACTGGTATGATGTAGTTGAATGGGAATCTGTTGGATGACTGGTATGATGTAGTTGTTGAATGGGAACCTGTTAGATGACTGGTATGATGTAGTTGAATGGGAATCTGTGGGATGACTGGTATGATGTAGTTGTTGAATGGGAATCTGTTGGATGACTGGTATGATGTAGTTGTTGAATGGGAATCTGTGGGATGACTGGTATGATGTAGTTGTTGAATGGGAATCTGTTGGATGACTGGTATGATGTAGTTGTTGAATGGGAATCTGTTGGATGACTGGTATGATGTAGTTGAATGGGAATCTGTTGGATGACTGGTATGATGTAGTTGTTGAATGGGAACCTGTTAGATGACTGGTATGATGTAGTTGAATGGGAATCTGTGGGATGACTGGTATGATGTAGTTGTTGAATGGGAATCTGTTGGATGACTGGTATGATGTAGTTGTTGAATGGGAATCTGTTGGATGACTGGTATGATGTAGTTGTTGAATGGGAATCTGTTGGATGACTGGTATGATGTAGTTGTTGAATGGGAGTCTGTTGGATGACTGGTATGATGTAGTTATTGGATGACTGGTATGATGTAGTTGTTGAATGGGAATCTGTTGGGTGACTGGTATGATGTAGTTGTTGAATGGGAATCTGTTGGATGACTGGTATGATGTAGTTATTGAATGGGAACCTGTTGGATGACTGGTATGATGTAGTTGAATGGGAATCTGTTGGATGACTGGTATGATGTAGTTGTTGAATGGGAATCTGTTGGATGACTGGTATGATGTAGTTATTGGATGACTGGTATGATGTAGTTGTTGAATGGGAATCTGTTGGGTGACTGGTATGATGTAGTTGAATGGGAATCTGTTGGATGACTGGTCTGATGTAGTTGAATGGGAATCTGTTGGATGACTGGTATGATGTAGTTGTTGAATGGGAATCTGTTGGATGACTGGTATGATGTAGTTGAATGGGAATCTGTTGGATGACTGGTATGATGTAGTTGTTGAATGGGAATCTGTTGGATGACTGGTATGATGTAGATGAATGGGAATCTGTTGGATGACTGGTATGATGTAGTTGAATGGGAATCTGTTGGATGACTGGTATGATGTAGTTATTGAGCGGCTTCACTGCAAGTATATTGACTGTATGTTTTGAATATTCAATAAATAACGTCTGAAGTCGTGAAGTGATAAGCCACACAAGCGCTGAGTGCTGAAGCGCGTAACGGGTTAAAATGGTCTGTCCTCGGTTACAACACTCACTACCGAGTTTCAAACTGCCTCTGGAAGCAACGTCAGCACAAGAACTGTTCGTTGGCAACTTCATGAAATGGGTTTCCATGGCCGAGCAGCCGCACACAAGCCTATGATCACCATATGTAACGCAAAGTGTCGGCTGGATTGGTGTAAATCTCGCCGACATTGGACTCCAGAGCAGTGGTAACGCGTTGTCTGGAGTGATGAATCACGCTTCACCATCTGGCAGTCCAACGGATGCATCTGAGTTTGGTTAATGCCAGGAGTGCCAAATGTAAAGTTTGGTGGGGGAGGAATAATGGTCCGGGGCTGTTTTTCATGGTTCGGACTAGGCCCCTTAGTTCCAGTGAAGGGAAATCTTAACGCTACAGTGACATTCTAGATTAGTCTGTGCTTCCAACTTTGTGGAAAAAGTTTGGGGAAGGCCCTTTCCTGTTTCAGCATGACAAGGCCCAGTGCAGTAATTGAGGTCCATACAGAAATGGTTTGTCAAGGTCAGTGTGGAAGAACTTGACTGGCCTGCACAGAGCCCCGACCTCAGATGAATTGGAACGCCAACTGCCAGCCAGGCCTAATCGCCCAACATCAGTGCCCGACCTCACTAATGCTCTTGTGGCTGAATGGAAGCAAATCCCCTCCAACTTGTAGTGGAAATCCTTCCCAGAAGAGTGGATGCTGTTATAGCAGCAACGGAGGCACCAACTCCAAATTAATCCCCATGATTTTGGAGTGAGATGTTCGATGAGCAGGTGTCCACATACTTTTGATCATGTAGTGTAGCAAGAGATAAACAATGTAAAAAGACACTTATGCCGCTGGAATGAACTGATACTTTTCACATTGTTTCATTGGACCATTATTATGGCCAGTCCACAAAATATCTACAGTCCAAATGAGAGGGAGAACCACATTACCACGGTCTAGCCTCGGCCTACTTATGATAACTAGTTACAGTGTGATGTACTCCGTAGAGGCTAATGTAAACAGACCGCCCAATTTGAGATCCATAAAGGCCCACTACTGCCTAGTGAGATCCATAATGGCCCACTACTGCCTAGTGAGATCCATAAAGACACACTACTGCCTAGTGAGATCTATAAAGGCCCACTACTGCCTAGTGAGATCCAGTGAGATCCATAAAGGCCCACTACTGCCTGGTGAAATCCATAAAGGCCCACTACTGCCTAGTGAGATCCATAAAGGCCCACTACTGTCTAGTGAGTTCCATAAAAGCCCACTACTGCCTAGTGAGATCCATAATGGCCCACTACTGCCTAGTGAGATCCAGTGAGATCCATAAAGGCCCACTACTGCCTAGTGAGATCCAGTGAGATCCATAAAGGCCCATTACTGCCTAGTGAGATCCATAAAGGCCCACTACTGCCTAGTCAGATCCATAAAGGCCCACTACTGCCTAGTGAGATCCATATGGGCGGCAGGGTAGCCTAGAGGTTAGAGCGTTGTACTAGTAACCGAAAGGTTGCAAGTTCATATCCCCAAGCTGACAAAGTACAAATCTGTCGTTCTTCCCCTGAACCCACTGTTCCCCTGAACATGCAGTTAACCCACTGTTCCCCTGAACAGGCAGTTAACCCACTGTTCCTAGGTCGTCATTGAAAATAAGAATTTGTTCTTAACTTACTTGCCTAGTTAAATAAAGGTAAAATAAAAAAATAATAATCCATAAAGGCCCACTACTGCATAGTGAGATCAATAAAGGCCCACTACTGCCTAGTGAGATCAATAAAGGCCCACTACTGCATAGTGAGATCAATAAAGGCCCACTACTGCCTAGTGAGATCAATAAAGGCCCACTACTGCCTAGTGAGATCAATAAAGGCCCACTACTGCCTAGAGAGATCCATAAAGGCCCACTACTGCCTAGTGAGATCAATAAAGGCCCACTACTGCCTAGTGAGATCCATAAAGGCCCACTACTGCCTAGTGAGATCCATAAAGGCCCATTACTGCCTAGTGAGATCAATAAAGGCCCACTACTGCCTAGTGAGATCCATAAAGGCCCACTACTGCCTAGTAAAGGGCCCACTACTGCCTAGTGAGATCCATAAAGGCCCATTACTGCCTAGTGAGATCAATAAAGGCCCACTACTGCCTAGTGAGATCCATAAAGGCCCACTACTGCCTAGTGAGCAAAATTAAGGCAGTTATACAATTTAAAAAACATTACAATACATTCTCTGTTGATATCACATACATTATTTCACACCTGTGAGCCCTCAGGACCCTACTCCACCACTACCACATATCTACTCAGCAAAATCCATGTATAGTGCATGTATGTGTTTGTGTTACTTCACAGTCCCCGCTGTTCTGTAAGGTGTATTTGTATATGTTTTTTAAATACATTTTTACTGCTTACTTCAGTTACTTGATGTGGAATAGAGTTCCATGTAGTCATGGCTCTATGTAGTACTGTGCTCCTCCCATAGTTAGTTTTGGACTTGGGGACTGTGAAGAGACCTCTGGTGGCATGTCTTGGGGGGTATGAAGGGGTGTCTGAGCTGTGTGCCAGTAGTTTAAACAGACCTCTGGTGGCATGTCTTGGGGGTATGCAGGGGTGTCCGAGCTGTGTGCCAGCAGTTTAAACAGACCTCTGGTGGCATGTCTTGGGGGTATGCAGGGGTGTCTGAGCTGTGTGCCAGTAGTTTAAACAGACCTCTGGTGGCATGTCTTGGGGGGTATGCAGGGGTGTCCGAGCTGTGTGCCAGCAGTTTAAACAGACCTCTGGTGGCATGTCTTGGGGGGTATGCAGGGGTGTCTGAGCTGTGTGCCAGTAGTTTAAACAGACCTCTGGTGGCATGTCTTGGGGGTATGCAGGGTGTCCGAGCTGTGTGCCAGCAGTTTAAACAGACCTCTGGTGGCATGTCTTGGGGGGTATGCAGGGGTGTCTGAGCTGTGTGCCAGTAGTTTAAACAGACCTCTGGTGGCATGTCTTGGGGGGTATGCAGGGGTGTCTGAGCTGTGTGCCAGTAGTTTAAACAGACCTCTGGTGGCATGTCTTGGGGGGTATGCAGGGGTGTCCGAGCTGTGTGCCAGCAGTTTAAACAGACCTCTGGTGGCATGTCTTGGGGGGTATGCAGGGGTGTCTGAGCTGTGCGCCAGTAGTTTAAACAGACCTCTGGTGGCATGTCTTGGGGGGTATGCAGGGGTGTCTGAGCTGTGCGCCAGTAGTTTAAACAGACCTCTGGTGGCATGTCTTGGGGGGTATGCAGGGGTGTCCGAGCTGTGCGCCAGCAGTTTAAACAGACCTCTGGTGGCATGTCTTGGGGGGTATGCAGGGGTGTCTGAGCTGTGCGCCAGTAGTTTAAACAGACCTCTGGTGGCATGTCTTGTGGGGTATGCAGGGGTGTCTGAGCTGTGTGCCAGCAGTTCAAACAGACAGTTTGGTGCATTCAACATGTCAATACCTCTCACACATAAAAGTAGTGATCAAGTCAATCTCTCCTCCACTTTGAGCCATGAGAGATTGATATGCATATTATTAGTGTTATCTCTCTGTGTACATCCAAGAGCCAGCCGGGCTGCCCTGTTCTGAGTCAATTGCAATTTTCCCAAGTCCTTTTTTGTGGCACCTGACCACACAACTGAACAGTAGTCCAGGTGTGACAAAACTAGGGCGTGTAGGACCTACCTTGTTGAGAAGGTAGAGCAGCGCTTTATCTTAGCTGCTGTTGTATCAATATGTTTGACCATGACAGTTTACAATCCAGGGTTACTCCAAGCAGTTTAGTCTCCTCAACTTGCTCAATTTCTACTTTTTTTTAAATTACAAGATTTAGTTGAGGTTTAGGGTTTAGTCAATGATTTGTTCCAAATATAATGCTTTTGGTTTTAAAAATATTAGGACTAAGTTATTCCTTGCCACCCACTCTGAAACTAACTGCAGCTCTTTGCTAAGTGTTGCAGTCATTTCAGTCGCTGTAGTAGTTGAGGTGTATACCGTTGAGTCATCCGCCGACATAGACACACTGGCTTTACTCAAAGACAGTGGCATGTTGTTAGTAAAGCTTGAAACAACTAAGGGGCCTAGACAGCTACCCTGGGGAATTCCTGCTTTTTAAATGTGTATTTATTTTTAATACACCTTTATTTAAACAGGTATGCTAGTTGAGAACAAGTTCTCATTGACAACTGTGACCTGTCCAAGATAAAGCAAAGCAGTGCGACACAAACAACAACACGGAGTTACACATGGAATAAACAAACATACAATAATACAATAGAAAGGTCTATATACAGTGTGTGCAAATGAGGTAAGATTAGGGAGGTAAAGGCAATAAATAGGCCGTAGTGGCGAAGTAATTACAATTTAGTAATTAAACACTGGGGTGATATATGTGTAGAAGATGAATGTGCAAGTAGAGATACTGTGGTGCAAAGGAGCAAAAAATAATTGAATAACAATATGGGGATAAGGTAGTTGGATGGGCTATTTACAGATGCGCTATGTACAGGTGCAATGATCTGTGAGCTGCTCTGACAGCTGGTGCTTAAAGTTACTGAGGGAGATATGAGTATCCACCTTCAGTGATTTTTGCAGTTTGTTCTAGTCATTGGCAGCAGAGAACTGGGAGGAAATTCGGCCAAAGGATGAATTGGCTTTGGGGGTGACCAGTGAGATATACCTGCTGGAGCGCATGCTACGAGTGGGTGCTGCTATGGTGACCAGTGAGCTGAGATAAGGCGGGTCTTTACCTAGCAGAGACTTGTAGATGACCTGGAGCCAGTGGGTTTGGCGACGGGAGTGAATCGATGCCCAGCCAACGAGACCATACAGGTCGCAGTGGTGGTTAGTATATGGGGCTTTGGTGACAAAACGGATGGCACTGTGATAGACTGCATCCAATTAGTTGAGTAGAGTGTTGGAGGCTATTTTATAAATGACATCGCCGAATTCGAGGATCAGTAGGATGGTCAGTTTTACGAGGGTATGTTTGGCAGCATGAGTGAAGGATGCTTTGTGAAATAGGAAGCCGATTCTAGATTTAATTTTGGATTGGAGATGCTTAATGTGAGTCTGGAAGGAGAGTTTACAGTCTAACATATAACTTATATAAATAACATAATATAAAACAGCAACACCTCCACCATTGGAATTTCTGTCTTTTCTGTAGATGTTATAACCATGTATTGCTACCACTGTATAATCAAAACTTATTATCTAAGTGAGTTTCAGGGATAGTCAGAATATGAATGTCATCTGTTACTAGCAAATGATTGATTTCATGAACATTGTTTCTTAAGCTATATGTGTTAACGTGGGCTATTTTTAACACTTTTATGAGATGCATACTGGTTTTCATTGCTTTACTGGGAAGCTTAGCAGAAGTAGACATGCTGATGTTATTTATGTTAGTGCAGGGTGAGTTGCACAGAGTAGACTTCCTCCTAGGGCACACCACCTTAGTACTAACAGTATAACTCTGGTTCATAGACACATGATTACTGTATACAATTAGCTGTAGGATTTAGTAGAGGCATTCAGGGCAGTAA
Source organism: Oncorhynchus nerka (assembly GCF_034236695.1). Taxonomy (NCBI): domain Eukaryota; kingdom Metazoa; phylum Chordata; class Actinopteri; order Salmoniformes; family Salmonidae; genus Oncorhynchus; species Oncorhynchus nerka. The sequence continues at coordinate 8,803,667 of NC_088404.1, forward strand.
GAGGGACATACATTTAGGTTACTTACATTGTGTCTGCCAACGCCCCTGGTATAATGTACATTTGTTGAAGCATTATGACAGCTCAGCGTCACAATGGTAGGTATTAGTTGAGCTGTGCTTGGGTCATTGTTAAGTCATTGTCTCAACGCAGCCTTATAATGCTGTGAAAGGATCCAGGAACCCAAATGATGTTGGGTGGATCCCATCCTCCTTATTAAAATGTGTTTTGTTTCCAAAATGTATTGAAATTGTGAACAAAGGTTATACTCATTGAGCTGCAACAATCACGTAGCCAGTTGTGAAGAGAAAGAATCATGCTAAGGCCTTCAAGGCCACGTTTCAGAGAGGGCCAAGTGTCAGATATAATGGGTCTTTATTAGTGTCTAGTAGATTCAGAGAGGGCCCAGGGCCAGATATAATGGGTCTTTATTAGTGTCTAGTAGATTCAGAGAGGGCCCAGGGCCAGATATAATGGGTCTTTATTAGTGTCTAGTAGATTCAGAGAGGGCCCAGGGCCAGATATAATGGGTCTTTATTAGTGTCTAGTAGATTCAGAGAGGGCCCAGGGCAAGATATAATGGGTCTTTATTAGTGTCTAGTAGATTCAGAGAGGGCTCAGGGCCAGATATAATGGGTTTTTATTAGTGTCTAGTAGATTCAGAGAGGGCCCAGGGCCAGATATAATGGGTCTTTATTAGTGTCTAGTAGATTCAGAGAGGGCCCAGGGCCAGATATAATGGGTCTTTATTAGTGTCTAGTAGATTCAGAGAGGGCCCAGGGCCAGATATAATGGGTCTTTATTAGTGTCTAGTAGATTCAGAGAGGGCCCAGGGCCAGATATAATGGGTCTTTATTAGTGTCTAGTAGATTCAAAGAGGGCTCAGGGCCAGATATAATGGGTCTTTATTAGTGTCTAGTAGATTCAGAGAGGGCCCAGGGCCAGATATAATGGGTCTTTATTAGTGTCTAGTAGATTCAGAGAGGGCCAAGGGCCAGATATAATGGGTCTTTATTAGTGTCTAGTAGATTCAGAGAGGGGCCAGATATAATGGGTCTTTATTAGTGTCTAGTAGATTCAGAGAGCGCCAAGGGCCAGATATAATGGGTCTTTATTAGTGTCTAGTAGATTCAGAGAGGGCCCAGGGCCAGATATAATGTTTTTTTTTATTAGTGTCTAGCAGAGAGTCAATCAGCTCTTTAAAATCCAGTTTCAACTGTTCAGAGTTGCCTTTCATAATGTCAGTTAAACCCACATGGACTACAATAGAATATATTTCCATGTCCTGACGTAGTACATTTCAGAGCAGCATAGTGATGTCGTTTACTCCAGCTCCGGGATAGGACATTGTTTTTGTACCAGGAACGGTCACATTTATTACCACGGAGCTGTCCAAAATCTCGGCTGGTCGAGAAGGACAAGGAAATCTGCCCACTCCCACGTTTCACAGGATTCGTAGAAGCAGGATAACTTGAGCTCGTTGCTCCCGGCGCCAGATGAAGATGGCCCGTTCCATCCAGAGCAGGGACAGAAGGTTGTTGACTTCGAAATAGTAGGAGTGGGCACTGCTCAGCATATGTGGGAAGTCCTTCAAGACTGTTGGAAAAGCATTCCAGGTGAATCTGGTTAAGAGAATGCCAAGAGTGTGCAAAGCTGTCATCGAGGCAAAGGGGGGGCTACTTTGAAGAATCTCAAATATAAAACACATTTTGATTAGTTTAACACTTTTTTGGTTACTACATGATTCCATGTGTCATTTCATGGTGTTTATGTCTTCACTATTATTCTACAATGTAGAAAATATAGTAAAATAAAAACCTAAATGAGTAGGTATACCCAAACTTTTGACTGGTACTGTATATTATGAGATATTACATCTTTGGCTACCGTGAGGCCTCTTTTCTTTTCTGCCATTATTGAGTTGCCTCTCATGCCAGGTGATATTTGACTAGTAAGGCATGTTGTGTTCGATGTGTTTTTGCTTCGGTCTTACATTGATGATGAAAGGGGAACTTCGAAATAGACTAACGGAGTAAGTAGGTTTATCTCGGTCATTATAATCTGTCCTTGGTCTTAGAATTTCTTTGTCATTTTGTGTGTTTTTGATGTAACTAGGAAAGGACTTAAGTCCAAAGTTAAGGGTTTTAACAAACCGAGGGAAAACTTGTCCTTGATGGAAAGGCTATACCAAACTGAACCAAATGGTGGCGACAATTCGCTAGCCTACGCCAAAGGCACTGGCCCCATTTTGATTGATGATAATGACATCGGTTAAAATGTATGTAAAAAGAAAATCTATAATCGACCAGCCATGCCTCTCTATGTGGTAGGTATTTTGAAAAAACATATTAGACCCCATATTAACAAGTGCGGATTAGTTATGTTGATGTCAGAGCATGAAGCAGAATCTGTTACCTGATCTTTCACCAGGGGCCAACCACCTGGGAGTACAGGAGATGTTCACCCTCAACAACAGTGATGTTTCTGTGGCATTTTCACATTCACAGCGCCGTCTGTTTCCGAACGTGTCAGGAGAAAGAGCACGGAGCTGACAGTATTAAAGGTTAGTGGTTGAATCTTGTTCTGTAGGCATTCCTGGTCACTAGCTCCACTATCTGATTTTAAACCTCAATCACTCTGTTCTGCCTCCAGGGCAAGAATTATGACAATAAAAGCAGACCTACGTACTAAAATGAAATTGACATTACCTGCACAGTGTACCCCAGCATATATTGTGAGTGATTTTTATTTTTTATTTTCTTTATTTAACCAGGCAAGTCAGTTAAGAACAAATTCTTATTTTCGATGACGGCCTAGGAACAGTGGGTTAACTGCCTGTTCAGGGGTAGAACGACAGATTTGTACCTTGTCAGCTCGGGGGTTTGAACTCGCAACCTTCCGGTTACTAGTCCAACGCTCTAACCACTAGGCTACCCTGCCGCCCCGTGATGGTATGGTGAAGGATAGTACAGCCTGTACAGCATTGTAGTTTCTACCCCCCCTACCCTCCCCCTTCTGACTTAGGGAAGTGCGTAGGATGCTACTGCCTCTCAAAGTGACGTTGATCATGTGCTGTCATCTCTGTGCAGACACTGGACTGCTGTGTTTAGTGAATGATGCTACACTTTGATTAGATCTAATTCTCTAGTGGGGGCAGCAGTGTAGGTTTTCTTCTCTCTCTCTCTCTCTCTCTCTCTCTCTCTCTCTCTCTCTCTCTCTCTCTCTCTCTCTCTCTCTCTCTCTCTCTCTCTCTCTTCTGCTCATACAATCTTACCTAGAGATGTGTGGTTCTATACTGAGCCATGTTTCAATAGAGAGGCAGTTTCTTTGAGCGATACTGAACAGTAGAAATATCAAAGGGTTACTGTGTGCTGGAAATAGTCTCCCAAATGATTCTCTAGATAGAGCCTTGCTCCTGTAACAGGAGCAATAGCGCTGTTAACAAAGGTGCAGTACTCCTAGTTGGCCAGGTAGGGGCAGTATAAGACTCACACTAGAGAGAGCCCAAGCTCCACCTTGGAGAATGTACTGGATTAAGGACCTGTAAAGGACATAGCATCTGGAGATTCTTATTTCACTGTCTGGATTTGATACATAGATACTAACACTTTCTTTACAACAATAATACTATAATATATGTATATATATTTTAATACTATAATAATAAAAAATAAAAATAATGCCTTCCTCACCATCTTAAATAAGCCACATTCAAGAAATTTAGAACCAGCAGGTATATCTCTCTGGTCACCCCCAAAACCAATTCTTCCTTTGGCCGCCTCTCCTTCCAGTTCTCTGCTGCCAATGACTGGAACGAACTACAAAAATCTCTGAAACTGGAAACACTTATCTCCCTCACTAGCTTTAAGCACCAGCTGTCAGAGCAGCTCACAGAATACTGCACCTGTACACAGCCCATTTATAATTTAACCCAAAGAACTACCTCTCCCCTACTGTATTTATTTATTTATTTTGCTCCTTTGCACCCCATTATTTCTATCTCTACTTTGCACATTCTTCCACTGCTAATCTACCATTCCAGTGTTTTACTTGCTATATTGTATTTACTTTGCCACCATGGCCTTTTTTTGCTTTTACCTCCTTTATCTCACCTCATTTGCTCACATTGTATATAGACTTATTTTTCTACTGTAATATTGACTGTATGTTTGTTTTACTCCATGTGTAACTCTGTGTTGTTGTATGTGTCCCACTGCTATGCTTTATCTTGGCCAGGTCGCAATTGTAAATGAGAACTTGTTCTCAACTAGCCTACCTGGTTAAATAAAGGGGAAATAAAAATACAAATACAACAATGATACATTTCCAAACAGGGACAGTCCATCATTTTACATAAATAAACTAAACATCAGAGGATCACAGTGTCATCATGAGAATATTACATCCCTGCGTGTGTCTGTACCTGTGTGTGTCTGTACCTGTGTGCGTGTGTCTGTACCTGTGTGTGTCTGTACCTGTGTGTGTCTGTACCTGTGTGTGTGTGTCTGTACCTGTGTGTGTCTATACCTGCGTGTGTCTGTACCTGTGTGTGTCTGTACCTGTGTGTGTGTGTGTCTCTTCACAGTCCCCGCTGTTCCATAAGGTGTATATTTATCTATTCTTGACATCTATTTTTACCGCTGGCATCAGTTCCATGTAGTCATGTCTCTATGTAGTACTGTGGAATAGAGTTCCATGTAGTCATGTCTCTATGTAGTACTGTGGAATAGAGTTCCATGTAGTCATGGCTCTATGTAGTACTGTGGAATAGAGTTCCATGTAGCCATGTCTCTATGTAGTACTGTGGAATAGAGTTCCATGTAGTCATGTCTCTATGTAGTACTGTGGAATAGAGTTCCATGTAGTCATGTCTCTATGTAGTACTGTGGAATAGAGTTCCATGTAGTCATGGCTCTATGTAGTACTGTGGAATAGAGTTCCATGTAGTCATGGTTCTATGTAGTACTGTGGAATAGAGTTCTATGTAGTCATGTCTCTATGTAGTACTGTGGAATAGAGTTCCATGTAGTCATGTCTCTATGTAGTACTGTGGAATAGAGTTCCATGTAGTCATGTCTCTATGTAGGACTGTGCGCCTCCCATAGTCTGTTCTGGACTTGGGGCTTGTGAATAGATCTTAGCAGCATGTTTTGACCATGACAGTTTTACAATCCAGGGTTACTACGAGATGTTTAGTCTCCTCAACCTGCTCAATTTCCACATTATTCATTAGAAGATTTAGTTGAGGTTTAGGGTTTAGTGAATGATTAATGGAATAATGGTTTAAACCTATAGAAAAGGTGTACTTTAAATCATGCTGTGTAGTTTAAACCATGTTGTGTGTTGCAAGAAACCCTCTTCCTGGAGAGAGAGAGCTGCCGTGTCAATAACTTACACCGTTGTTTTGTCTTGAAGAGACAGCCTTAATTCAACTTCTGGATTTGTCCCACTACAGCTTGCTAGGAATAGGAGCAAGGTTTAAGGAAAAGTAGTCTAATCAGACAGAAACCCAAGTATTACAGACAGAAACCCAGGTGTTACAGACAGAAACCCAGGTGTTACAGACAGAAACCCAGGTGTTACAGACAGAAACCCAGGTGTTACAGACAGAAACCCAGGTGTTACAGACAGAAACCCAGGTATTACAGACAGAAACCCAGGTATAACAGACGGAAACCCAGGTATTACAGACAGAAACCCAGGTATAACAGACAGAAACCCAGGTATTACAGACAGAAACCCAGGTGTAACAGACAGAAACCCAGGTATTACAGACAGAAACCCAGGTATTACAGACAGAAACCCAGGTATTACAGACAGAAACCCAGGTATTACAGACAGAAACCCAGGTATTACAGACAGAAACCCAGGTGTTACAGACAGAAACCCAGGTATTACAGACAGACTGGGTTCACAAGCAATGAGACAATGGATGGAGACAACAGACAAGGTTGAAATATTCAAATAGTACCTTAAGCTTGAGCTTGCATGGCAAAATGGAACTAATAGAATAGTCCCAAAAGGGCAACCCCTGCTCATATGTTATTCTAGTGTCAAGCAAACACCTCATAATAAAATACCATTTGAACCCAGATCTGGGAGAAGGCAATGAACAGACAGGAGAAAAAAATAGAGGGATGGAATTAGAGAGAAGAAGAGGACAGAGATGGCGACTGTGAGCGTTAGTGAGAAATGGCTGGGAGAGGATGAGAGAGATTTGGGGGCATCTGCCTCGACAAATTTAGGTTATGAAAGATAGCCAGTAAACAGCCATTGACGACACTTGGCTGGGAAAGCAGTGGCAGTGTATTGCTGAGCATAATGTGTGTGTGTGTGGTGTGTGTGTGTGTGTGTGTGTTGGTGTGTACAAGAGAGTGCCAGAGACAGAATGCCTGGGTGTGGAGAGATAAGGGAGAGGTCGCGGGGAGGTTTGTTTTGTTTTCTGTGTGTGTGTGTGTGTGTTTGTGTGTTTGTGTGTGTTGATGTGTGTGGTTGAAGTGGGACGGCTGGTTTGTTGATTGGTGATTTGGGACCGCACAGTCCTCTTTGAAATGTCAGAACTCAATGGCGCCATTCTTGATAAGCGTCTCTCACTCTCTCCATCTCACCCTCTCGCCATCTCTCCCTTTCTCTCTCCCTCTTTCTCTCTCCCTCTCTCTCTCCATCTTTCTCTCTCTCGTCCAGATGTCTGTTTCTTCTTCTCTTAAAGTGGACCTTGTGATTTGTTATTTTCCTGATGCATGCCACTTTTTTCTTGTTGCTAAAAGCGTCTCTTATCTTGTGTTCGCTGGGTCTGGTGCCTGTTTACATGTTTGTTATGGTGTTGGCACACTTTAATCACTCTTCTGACATCGTAAGAACTGTTCTAAGAATCCTCTGTCTTGTAAATACTGTTCTAAGAACTGTTCTAAGAATCCTCTGTCTTGTAAATACTGTTCTAGGAACTTTTCTAAGAATCCTCTCTTCTTAGAGCTCAGTGATGGTAGAATGGTAGAATTCTTAGTTTGGTCAGTTGCTGATTAACATTTTGTCCACAAGCTCCAAGAGTCGACCCACTAAGCACATTTTTGGGTCTTGTCTGGACCGGCCGCCTATTTTTTGTAACATTTATTTTGGTGCAATCTGAACCTGCCTTGGTATCAACGTCCATGGACGTAGGTTTTTGGTCAGATTTGGTCCGGTCCAGATCGGCCTTGATTTCAACATCCACAGATGTCCAGTCCAGACCCGCCTACCATTTGGCCCGAACATAGATGTCTATAATTGATTCAGATTTGGTCCTGTCCAGAACGGCCTTGATTTGGCCCAAACAGATGAATGCACTAATTGTAAGTCACTCTGATTAAGATCGTCTGCTAAATTACTAACATGTAAATGTACATAGACATCTGTATTTCACAAGTTTGGACAGCAGAGTACAGTACAGTACAGTAAATTATGGTTCAGTACAGTACAGTAGCATAATGTACTGAATTGCACCCCACCGTACTCTACTGTACTCTGCTGAACTAAACTGTACTGTACTGTACTCTACTGAACTAAACTCTACTGTACCGTACTCTACTGAACTAAACTCTACTGTGCTCTACTCTACTGAACTAAACTCTACTGTGCTCTACTCTACTGAACTAAACTCTACTGTGCTCTACTCTACTGAACTAAACTCTACTGTACTCTACTCTACTGAACTAAACTCTACTGTACCGTACTCTACTGAACTAAACTCTACTGTACTGTACTCTACTGAACTAAACTCTACTGTACCGTACTCTACTGAACTAAACTCTACTGTACCGTACTCTACTGAACTAAACTCTACTGTACCGTACTCTACTGAACTAAACTCTACTGTACCGTACTCTACTGAACTAAACTCTACTGTACTCTACTCTACTGAACTAAACTCTACTGTACCGTACTCTACTGAACTAAACTCTACTGTACCGTACTCTACTGAACTAAACTCTACTGTACCGTACTCTACTGAACTAAACTCTACTGTACTGTACTCTACTGAACTAAACTCTACTGTGCTCTACTCTACTGAACTAAACTCTACTGTACCGTACTCTACTGAACTAAACTCTACTGTACCGTACTCTACTGAACTAAACTCTACTGTACCGTACTCTACTGAACTAAACTCTACTGTACCGTACTCTACTGAACTAAACTCTACTGTGCTCTACTCTACTGAACTAAACTCTACTGTACTGTACTCTACTGAACTAAACTCTACTGTACCGTACTCTACTGAACTAAACTCTACTGTACCGTACTCTACTGAACTAAACTCTACTGTGCTCTACTCTACTGAACTAAACTCTACTGTGCTCTACTCTACTGAACTAAACTCTACTGTGCTCTACTGCCTTTTGGCAAACTCCAAGCGGGCTGTCATGTGCCTTTTACTGAGGAGTGGCATCCGTCTGTCCACTCTATCATAATGGCCTGATTGGTGGAGTGTTGCAGAGATGGTTGTCCTTCTGGAAGGTTCTCCCATCTCTAGAGAGGAACCCTAGAGCTCTGTCAGAGTGACCATCTGGTTCTTGGTCACCTCCCTGACCAAGGCCCTTCTCCCCCGATTACTCAGTTTGGCTGGGCAGCCAGCTCTAGGAAGAGTCTTGGTGGTTCCAAACTTCTTCCATTTAAGAATGATGGAGGCCACTGTGTTCTTGTTCTTTCTGGGGGTATTTTTTAAAATTATAAATGTGCAAAAATGTCTAAAAACCTGTTTTTGTTTTGTCATTATGGGGTGTTGTGATGTCATTATGGGGTATTGTGATGTCATTAAGTTGCATTCTACCATCACTGAGCTCTAAGAAGAGAGGATTCTTAGAACAGTTCTTATAACAGTGGGGTATTGGGGTATTGTGATGTCATTATATTCTATTGTGATGTCATTATGGGGTATTGTGATGTCATTATATTGTATTGTGATGTCATTATGGGGTATTGTGATGTCATTGTTGGGTATTGTGTGTAGATTGATGAGGGAAAAAAATGTAATTGAATCCATTTTAGAATAAGGCTGTAACGTAACATCTTTTGGGAAAAAGTCAAGGGGTATGATTTTTTTCCAAAAGTACTGTATAAGAGGATCACTCGTAACGTTGATCTTCTCAATTGTTACAGTGCCTTGCGAAAGTATTCGGCCCCCTTGAACTTTGCGACCTTTTGCCACATTTCAGGCTTCAAACATAAAGATATAAAACTGTATTTTTTTGTGAAGAATCAACAACAAGTGGGACACAATCATGAAGTGGAACGACATTTATTGGATATTACAAACTTTTTTAACAAATCAAAAACGGAAAAATTGGGCGTGCAAAATTATTCAGCCCCCTTAAGTTAATACTTTGTGCGCCACCTTTTGCTGCGATTACAGCTGTAAGTCGCTTGGGGTATGTCTCTATCAGTTTTGCACATCGAGAGACTGACATTTTTTCCCATTCCTCCTTGCAAAACAGCTCGAGCTCAGTGAGGTTGGATGGAGAGCATTTGTGAACAGCAGTTTTCAGTTCTTTCCACAGATTCTCAACTGGATTCAGGTCTGGACTTTGACTTGGCCATTCTAACACCTGGATATGTTTATTTTTGAACCATTCCATTGTAGATTTTGCTTTATGTTTTGGATCATTGTCTTGTTGGAAGACAAATCTCCGTCCCAGTCTCAGGTCTTTTGCAGACTCCATCAGGTTTTCTTCCAGAATGGTCCTGTATTTGGCTCCATCCATCTTCCCATCAATTTTAACCATCTTCCCTGTCCCTGCTGAAGAAAAGCAGGCCCAAACCATGATGCTGCCACCACCATGTTTGACAGTGGGGATGGTGTGTTCAGGGTGTTGAGCTGTGTTGCTTTTACGCCAAACATAACGTTTTGCATTGTTGCCAAAAAGTTCAATTTTGGTTTCATCTGACCAGAGCACCTTCTTCCACATGTTTGGTGTGTCTCCCAGGTGGCTTGTGGCAAACTTTAAACAACACTTTTTATGGATATCTTTAAGAAATGGCTTTCTTCTTGCCACTCTTCCATAAAGGCCAGATTTGTGCAATATACGACTGATTGTTGTCCTATGGACAGAGTCTCCCACCTCAGCTGTAGATCTCTGCAGTTCATCCAGAGTGATCATGGGCCTCTTGGCTGCATCTCTGATCAGTCTTCTCCTTGTATGAGCTGAAAGTTTAGAGGGACGGCCAGGTCTTGGTAGATTTGCAGTGGTCTGATACTCCTTCCATTTCAATATTATCGCTTGCACAGTGCTCCTTGGGATGTTTAAAGCTTGGGAAATCTTTTTGTATCCAAATCCGGCTTTAAACTTCTTCACAACAGTATCTCGGACCTGCCTGGTGTGTTCCTTGTTCTTCATGATGCTCTCTGCGCTTTTAACGGACCTCTGAGACTATCACAGTGCAGGTGCATTTATACGGAGACTTGATTACACACAGGTGGATTGTATTTATCATCATTAGCCATTTAGGTCAACATTGGATCATTCAGAGATCCTCACTGAACTTCTGGAGAGAGTTTGCTGCACTGAAAGTAAAGGGGCTGAATAATTTTGCACGCCCAATTTTTCAGGTTTTGATTTGTTAAAAAAGTTTGAAATATCCAATAAATGTCGTTCCACTTCATGATTGTGTCCCACTTGTTGTTGATTCTTCACAAAAAAATACAGTTTTATATCTTTATGTTTGAAGCCTGAAATGTGGCAAAAGGTCGCAAAGTTCAAGGGGGCCGAATACTTTCGCAAGCCACTGTAGATATAAAAACAACAACTCAGAGAACGAAGCCTAGAAGGCAGAACGTTTTTCAAGTGAGTTTTCTTGTTAGTCGAGAGAGAGTGACTTTCCAGCCTTGATGTTGAAAACAGACTGGTCCATTGTAGGGGGACCCCTAGAGTGTATGTGTGTGTGTGTGTGTGTGTGTGGTGTGTGTGTGTGTGTATTCGTGTGTTGTTTATGAAAACACTATGTTCTATAGTAGAGGTGACCCCTACTGTTACCCAGAACCCCCCTCTCACAGTCCTGTTTATCATCACAATACTGGCTCTGGCACTTTCCCTCACTGTAACTGTCATCGTCTCTCATCGGTATGTATTTTATTGAGATTAGCGCTAGGCTAGCTAGTGTGTTCATTATATCCTAAAGCCCTGCCGTTCGTTTTGCCCCCCCCCTTCCTTTCATCTGTGACTGGAAGATCATACATAGAGGCTGTGTGTGTGTGTGTGTGTGTGTGTGCAGTTGCGGTTGGTGTGTGCGCGGTTGCGGTTGCGATACTCTCCTGACTCCCGAGCCGAGGAGAATAAACCCAGTAGTAAACAAAAGATAAATAGAAACAGGAGAGGGGAGGGGAGAGGAGTAAAGTCAACACAATGAAAGGTCTGTAGGATGGATGCTGTGCTGACTGTATGTGTGTGTTTTTTATTTTTTTATTTTTTACTAGGCAAGTCAGTTAAGAACAAATCCTTATTTTCAAAGACGGCCTAGGAACAGTGGGTTAACTGCCTGTTCAGGGGCAGAACAACAGATTTGTACCTTGTCAGCTCAGGGATTTGAACTTGCAACCTTCCGGTTACTAGTCCAACGCTCTAACCACTAGGCTACCCTGCCGTGTGTGTGTGTGTCTGTGTGTGTGTGTGTCTGTGTGTGTGTGTGTGTGTGTGTGTGTGTGTGTGTGTGTGTGTGTGTGTGTGTGTGTGTGTGTGTGTGTGTGTGTGTGTGTGTGTGTGTGCTGCTGTGCTTCTTGATTATCTTAAAGGACTAGAATGTGTAAATCTTGAGTCTTTCTCATCTTTAGTGAAGAACTACGTGGGCTAGTTATCGGGCTTTGGGCCTGTCTTTGTGGTTATGGGGGTTTGGGCCTGCCTTTGTGGTTATGGGGGTTTGGACCTGCCTTTGTGGTTATGGGGGTTTGGGCCTGCCTTCGTGGTTATGGGGGTTGGGCCTGACTTCGTGGTTATGGGGGTTTGGGCCTGCCTTCGTGGTTATGGGGGTTTGGGCCTGCCTTCGTGGTTATGGGGGTTTGGGCCTGCCTTCGTGGTTATGGGGGTTTGGGCCTGCCTTCGTGGTTATGGGGGTTTGGGCCTGCCTTCGTGGTTATGGGGGTTTGGGCCTCCTTCGTGGTTATGGGGGTTTGGGCCTGCCTTCGTGGTTATGGGGGTTTGGGCCTGCCTTCGTGGTTATGGGGGTTTGGGCCTGCCTTCGTGGTTATGGGGGTTTGGGCCTCCCTTCGTGGTTATGGGGGTTTGGGCCTCCCTTCGTGGTTATGGGGGTTTGGGCCTCCCTTCGTGGTTATGGGGGTTTGGGCCTCCCTTCGTGGTTATGGGGTTTGGGCCTCCCTTCGTGGTTATGGGGGTTTGGGCCTCCCTTCGTGGTTATGTGGGTTTGGGCCTGCCTTCGTGGTTATGGGGGTTTTGGCCTCCCTTCATGGTTATGGGGGTTTGGGCCTGCCTTCGTGGTTATGGGGGTTTGGGCCTGCCTTCGTGGTTATGGGGGTTTGGGCCTGCCTTCGTGGTTATGGGGGTTTGGGCCTCCCTTCGTGGTTATGGGGGTTTGGGCCTCCCTTCGTGGTTATGGGGGTTTGGGCCTCCATTCATGGTTATGGGGGTTTGGGCCTCCCTTCGTGGTTATGTGGGTTTGGGCCTCCCTTCGTGGTTATGGGGGTTTGGGCCTCCTTTCGTGGTTATGGGGGTTTGGGCCTGCCTTCGTGGTTATGTGGGTTTGGGCCTGCCTTTCGTGGAACTGTCTGCTTTAAACGATGCTGTGAGATGTCAAATAGTCAATGTTTAAAGGTAAGTGATACAGTATCGTGTTCCAGAGAGTGTTGAAGTGTCTGTCTGTGTCTGTCTGTGTCTGTGTGCCTGCCTGTTTCTAGTCTACTGTCTGTCTCCTCCCGGTTGGGAAGTGTTACTGTCTCGGTCTCCTCTCCAGACCCTCTGACCCTCTCTAGTTATCTCAGACTGTCTCCTGTTTACTGCTGTATGTCCCTCATTAGACTGATAATACATAGTGGTGTGCTAATTAGATGTCTTGTTTGCCTGTGAGTGTGTGTGTGTGTGTGTGTGTCGCACTTTGTCTGTACAACGTGTTCTGCCTTGGAGCGAACCAGAGAATTGAATGGCTGTGGTTGGAATTAGCGGTGGACTCAGCATACCTTTTTCTCACTTGTCCTAGTTTCAGCCCCTTTACCCCCCCCCCCCCACCCCTGCCTGTCTCTCACACCGACGTAGTCTCTATGGTCTCTACCCCTAATGCCAGCTAAGAAATAGCCAGGACATTTTTAGCTTGAGGCCAGATATTATTTTCCATCACTATTTTCTTTTCAGGGGAGGGGGTGGGTCCCCCTAGGTATTCCTTACCTCCAGTATTATAACTTCACAAAACCATGTAGTCCATTATCATAAACGCCTCATATGTTTTGGAAATATTTATACACTTAAAAGAGATATTGGAGATATGTTTTTGGCGTTTTTAAAGCTATTGAGCACGATATGTACTGAGTTCATCTCTTTGTGGACAGACTATGTAAACATAAATGCTAATGTGGATCTGTCGATATACTACGGGCACCGATTGATAACTACGGGCACCGATTGATAACTACGGGCACCGATTGATAACTACGGGCACCGATTGATAACTACGGGCACCGATTGATAACTACGGGCACCGATTGATAACTACGGGCACCGATTGATAACTACGGGCACCGATTGATAACTACGGGCACCGATTGATAACGAGCAGCAATAGTTCCACTGCTTGGGGTTTTTCTTTACTGGTTATCTTGACAAATCCCCATTTTGCCTCTTGTTAGTATCTTTCGAATTTCGTAAGGAGAAGGGACATTTGGCCCAATAAAACTTGCTCGTAACTTGCAAGGAGAGTGGGTGAAACTCCTCGCTCCGGTTCCACTCCTCGTTCGAGCATCTCTCGATCTCATCTCGTCATGATGTATGGACCCAGAACTCAATCGAGCATCTGGTCAATGATGCAAGACTTTAGTTCTGGGTAAACCTGAGATAAGAATTGAGTGAATGTTTTCTTTTGTGCCACTAGATGGCAGAGTAGTCTTGTTTGGACACTGGCAGTGCTTATCTATTGATATGCGACAGCTCCTGAAAGTATAATATCTACAGGTTTATATTATTAACTGTATGATTAAACATCCACGTGTTACTGTCTCATGATGAAATACACGTAGGCACAAGAACAACAAAAATAACAACAACCGAAGGAACCACAAAGCTGTCTGTACTAATGTTAGGTTGAACCACAAAGCTGTCTGTACTAATGTTAGGTTGAACCACAAAGCTGTCTGTACTAATGTTAGGTTGAACCACAAAGCTGTCTGTACTAATGTTAGGTTGAACCACAAAGCTGTCTGTACTAATGTTAGGTTGAACCACAAAGCTGTCTGTACTAATGTTAGGTTGAACCACAAAGCTGTCTGTACTAAATGTTAGGTTGAACCACAAAGCTGTCTGTACTAATGTTAGGTTGAACCACAAAGCTGTCTGTACTAATGTTAGGTTGAACCACAAAGCTGTCTGTACTAATGTTAGGTTGAACCACAAAGCTGTCTGTACTAATGTTAGGTTGAACCACAAAGCTGTCTGTACTAATGTTAGGTTGAACCACAAAGCTGTCTGTACTAATGTTAGGTTGAACCACAAAGCTGTCTGTACTAATGTTAGGTTGAACCACAAAGCTGTCTGTACTAATGTTAGGTTGAACCACAAAGCTGTCTGTACTAATGTTAGGTTGAACCACAAAGCTGTCTGTACTAATGTTAGGTTGAACCACAAAGCTGTCTGTACTAATGTTAGGTTGAACCACAAAGCTGTCTGTACTAATGTTAGGTTGAACCACAAAGCTGTCTGTACTAATGTTAGGTTGAACCACAAAGCTGTCTGTACTAATGTTAGGTTGAACCACAAAGCTGTCTGTACTAATGTTAGGTTGAACCACAAAGCTGTCTGTACTAATGTTAGGTTGAACCACAAAGCTGTCTGTACTAATGTTAGGTTGAACCACAAAGCTGTCTGTACTAATGTTAGGTTGAACCACAAAGCTGTCTGTACTAATGTTAGGTTGAACCACAAAGCTGTCTGTACTAATGTTAGGTTGAACCACAAAGCTGTCTGTACTAATGTTAGGTTGAACCACAAAGCTGTCTGTACTAATGTTAGGTTGAACCACAAAGCTGTCTGTACTAATGTTAGGTTGAACCACAAAGCTGTCTGTACTAATGTTAGGTTGAACCACAAAGCTGTCTGTACTAATGTTAGGTTGAACCACAAAGCTGTCTGTACTAATGTTAGGTTGAACCACAAAGCTGTCTGTACTAATGTTAGGTTGAACCACAAAGCTGTCTGTACTAATGTTAGGTTGAACCACAAAGCTGTCTGTACTAATGTTAGGTTGAACCACAAAGCTGTCTGTACTAATGTTAGGTTGAACCACAAAGCTGTCTGTACTAATGTTAGGTTGAACCACAAAGCTGTCTGTACTAATGTTAGGTTGAACCACAAAGCTGTCTGTACTAATGTTAGGTTGAACCACAAAGCTGTCTGTACTAATGTTAGGTTGAACCACAAAGCTGTCTGTACTAATGTTAGGTTGAACCACAAAGCTGTCTGTACTAATGTTAGGTTGAACCACAAAGCTGTCTGTACTAATGTTAGGTTGAACCACAAAGCTGTCTGTACTAATGTTAGGTTGAACCACAAAGCTGTCTGTACTAATGTTAGGTTGAAAAATTACAAAATATTACATTGGTAAAACATTGCTTCAACATTGTTGTTTTTGCTCAGTGGGATAATTATGGACTATATATATGTATATATATATAATTATGGACTATATATATGTATATATATATAATTAGGGACTATATATATGTAATTATGAGGTGGTTTGCCTGGCATTCTGGTTTATACACAAAACCACACCACATCACAATACACCACACTACACTACACCACATCACAATACACTACACTACACTACACCACACCACATCACAATACACTACACCACACCACATCACAATACACCACACTACACTACATTACACTAAACTACACCACATTACACTACACCACACCCCTTAATTCCACACTACATTACTCCAAACTACACCACACCACACTACACAATGCTACATTACTCCACAACAAAACACACCACACTACCACACTACACTACATTACACCACACCACACTACACTACAATACACACTACCACACTACATTACACCACACCACACTACACTACAATACACACTACCACACTACACTACAGTACACCACACTACACTACAATAGACAACACCACACTACATTATACTACATTAAAATGCACACAAATACACCACAACACACTACATTATCTAAATTTCATTACAGCACACCACACTACATTATACGACATTACACCACACCACACCACACCACACCACACTACACCACACTACACCACACCACACTACATTATACAACATTACACCACACCACACCACACCACACTACACTACACCACACCACACCACACCACACTACAGCACACTACATTACACCACACCACACCACACCACACTACAGCACACTACATTATACTACATTACACCACACCACACCACACCACACTACATTATACGACATTACACCACACTACACCACACCACACTACATTATACGACATTACACCACACTACACCACACCACACTACAGCACACTACAGCACACTACATTACACCACACCACACCACACCACACTACAGCACACTACATTACACCACACCACACCACACCACACTACAGCACACTACATTATACTACATTACACCACACCACACCACACCACACTACATTATACGACATTACACCACACTACACCACACCACAGCTACATTATACGACATTACACCACACTACACCACACCACACTACAGCACACTACAGCACACTACATTACACCACACCACACCACACCACACTACAGCACACTACATTACACCACACCACACCACACCACACTACAGCACACTACATTATACTACATTACACCACACCACACCACACCACACTACATTATACGACATTACACCACACTACACCACACCACACTACAGCACACTACAGCACACTACATTACACCACACCACACCACACTACAGCACACTACATTACACCACACCACACCACACCACACTACACCACACCACATTACACCACATTATACCATTACACTACACCACACCACACTACAGCACACTACATTACACCACATTACACCACACCACACCACACAACACTACATTATACGACATTACACCACACCACACTACACCACACCACACCATACCACACTACACCACACCACACCACACCATACCACACTACACCACACTACACCACACCATACCACACTACAGCACACTACACCACACCACACCACACCACACTACAGCACACCAAACCACACTACAGCACACTACAGCACACTACACCACACCACACCACACCACACCACACTACACCACACCACACCACACCACACCACACCACACTACACCACACCACACCACACTACAGCACACTACACCACACCACACCACATTACACCACACCACACCACACTACAGCACACTACATTACACCACAACACACCACACCACACTACAGCACACTACACCACACCATACCACACTACACCACACCACACCACACCATACCACACTACACCACACTACACCACACCATACCACACTACAGCACACTACACCACACCACACCACACTACAGCACACCAAACCACACTACAGCACACTACAGCACACTACACCACACCACACCACACCACACCACACTACACCACACCACACTACACCACACTACAGCACACTACACCACACCACACTACAGCACACTACACCACACCACACCACATTACACCACACCACACCACACTACAGCACACTACATTACACCACAACACACCACACTACAGCACACTACACCACACCACACCACACTACAGCACACTACACCACACCACATTACACCACACCACACCACACCACACCACACTACAGCACACTACAGCACACTACATTATACCACAACACACCACACCACACCACACTACAGCACACTACACCACACTACATCACACCACATTACACCACACCACACTACACTACATCATACTACATTAAACTTCACCAACATACACCACATCACACTACATTACAACACACAACACCACATTATACTAAACTATACCACACTACATTATACTACACCACAACACACTAAACTATACCACACTACATTATACTACACCACAACACACTATACGACACCACACTACACTACACTGCATTACACTACATTACACTACACTACACTACACTACACTACCACACATGACATTAAACTACAACACAATACATTACACTACATTACACGACACTACATTACATTACATTACACTACACTACAATACACTACACCACACTACACTACATTACACTACACTACACTACATTACACTACACTACATTACACTACATTACACTACACTACATTACACTACATTACACTACACTACATTACACTACACTACAATACACTACACTGCTTTACACTACATAATAGCACACTACACTACACTACACTACAGCACACTATATTACATTACACTACACTACATTACACTACACTACATTACACTACACTACATTATAACACTACACTACATTACACTACACTACATTACACCACACTATATTACACTACACTACACTACACCACACTACACTACATTACACTACATTACACAACATAATAGCACACTACACTACACTACACTACACTGCATTATAACACTACACCACACTACACTACACTACATTACACCACACTACACCACACTACATTACACTACACTACATTATAACACTACACCACACTACACCACACTACATTACAATACACTACATTACACTACACCACACTACACTACATTACACTACACTACATTACACTACATTACATTACACTACATTACACTACACTACATTACACTACACTACATTACACTACACTACACTGCTTTACACTACATAATAGCACACTACACTACATTACACTACACCACACTATATTACATTACACTACACTACATTACACTACACTACATTACACTACACTACATTATAACACTACACTACATTACACTACACTACATTACACCACACTATATTACACTACACTACACTACACCACACTACACTACATTACACTGCTTTACACAACATAATAGCACACTACACTACATTACACTACACTACATTATAACACTACACCACACTACAATACACTACATTACACCACACTACACCACACTACATTACAATACACTACATTACACTACACTACACTACACCATACTACACCACACTACATTACACTACACTACACCACACTACACCACACTACATTACACTACATTACACCACACTACACCACACTACATTACAATACATTACATTACACTACACTACACTACACCATACTACACCACACTACATTACACTACACTACACCACACTACAACACACTACATTACAATACACTACACTGCACACATTACACTACATTACACAATATTACCCCACACTACATTACACCACACCACACTATATTACACTACACTACATTACACTACACTACACTACACTACACCACACTACACACATTACATTACACCACACTACACTACACCACACTACATTACATTACATTACACCACACTACATTACACTACACTACATTACACTACACTACACTACACTACACTACACTACACTACACCACACTACACTACATTACACTGCTTTACACTACATAATAGCACACTACACTACATTACACTACACCACACTATATTACACTACACTACACTACAATACACTACACTACAATACACTACACTACATTACACTACACCACCCTACATTACACTACACCACATGACATTAAACTACACCACACTACACCACACCACACCACACTACACTACACCAAACTACATTACACCTCAACACATGACATTAAACTACACCACAATACAATACACTAAACCACAATACACTACACTACACCACACTACATTACACCACACCACACTAGACCACACTACATTACACCACACCACACTAGACCACACTACACTACACTACACCACACTATATTACACTACACCACACTAGACCACACTACACCACACCACACTAGACCACACTACACTACACTACACCACACTACACTACACCACACTAGACCACACTACACTACACCACACTATATTACACTACACTACACTACACCACACCACACTAGACCACACTACACTACACTACACCACACTACATTACACCACACTACACTACACTACACCACACTATATTACACTACACTACACTACACCACACCACACTAGACCACACTACACTACACTACACCACACTACATTACACCTCAACACATGACATTAAACTACACCACAATACAATACACTAAACCACAATACACTACACTACATTACACCACACCACACTAGACCACACTACACTACACTACACCACACTACATTACACCACACCACACTAGACCACACTACACTACACTACACCACACTATATTACACTACACTACACTACACTACACTACATTACACAACACCACATGACATTAAACTACACCACACCACACCACACTACACTACACCACACTACACCACACCACACCACACTACACTACACCAAACTACAATACACCTTAATACATGACATTTAACTACACCACAGTACAATACACTAAACCACAATACACTACACTACACCACACTACATTACACCACACCACACCACACAACAGCACACCACACTACATTACACCACAATACATCACACCACACTACACCACACCACACCACACCACACCACATTACACTACTTTACACCACAACACACTACATGACACAATATTACCCCACACTACACTACATTACACTACACTACAATACACTACACCAAACTACACCACACTACATTACACTGCTTTACACTACATAACAGCACACTACACTACAGGCACACTACACTACACTACAGGCACCCTCATTTGTTGACTTCTGTGATCGAAAAAGCCTTGGTTTCATGCATGTCAACATCAGAAGCCTCCTCCCTAAGTTTGTTTTACTCACTGATTTAGCACACTCTGCTAACCCTGATGTCCCTGATGTCTGAATCCTGGCTCAGGAAGGCCACCAAAAATTCAGAGATTTCCATACCCAACTATAACATCTACCGTCAAGATAGAACTGCCAAAGGGGGAGGAGTTGCAGTCTACTGCAGAGATAGCCTGCAAAGTAATGTCATACTTTCCAGGTCCATACCCAAACAGTTCGACCTACTAATCTTGAAAA
Organism: Oncorhynchus nerka; assembly: GCF_034236695.1. Lineage (NCBI taxonomy): Eukaryota > Metazoa > Chordata > Actinopteri > Salmoniformes > Salmonidae > Oncorhynchus > Oncorhynchus nerka. Next base: position 8,825,165 of record NC_088404.1, read on the forward strand.
TTACTCTCTCCAGAAATAAGTCTCTCACTGTTGCCGCCTGCTACCGACCCCCCTCAGCACCCAGCTGTGCCCTGGACACCATTTGTGAATTGATTGCCCCCCATCTAGCTTCAGAGTTTGTTCTGTTAGGTGACCTAAACTGGGATATGCTTAACACCCCGGCAGTCCTACAATCTAAGCTAGATGCCCTCAATCTCACACAAATCATCAAGGAACCCACCAGGTACAACCCTAAATCTGTAAACAAGGGCACCCTCATAGACGTCATCCTGACCAACTGGCCCTCCAAATACACCTCCGCTGTCTTCAACCAGAATCTCAGCGATCACTGCCTCATTGCCTGTATCCGCTACGGAGCCGCAGTCAAACGACCACCCCTCATCACTGTCAAACGCTCCCTAAAACACTTATGTGAGCAGGCCTTTCTGATCGACCTGGCCCGGGTATCCTGGAAGGACATTGACCTCATCCCGTCAGTTGAGGATGCCTGGTCATTCTTTAAAAGTAACTTCCTCACCATTTTAGATAAGCATGCTCCGTTCAAAAAATGCAGAACTAAGAACAGATATAGCCCTTGGTTCACTCCAGACCTGACTGCCCTCGACCAGCACAAAAACATCCTGTGGCGGACTGCAATAGCATCGAACAGTCCCCGCGATATGCAACTGTTCAGGGAAGTCAGGAACCAATACACACAGTCATTCAGGAAAGCTAAGGCCAGCTTCTTCAGGCAGAAGTTTGCATCCTGTAGCTTCAACTCCAAAAAGTTCTGGGACACTGTGAAGTCCATGGAGAACAAGAGCACCTCCTCCCAGCTGCCCACTGCACTGAGGCTAGGTAACACGGTCACCACCGATAAATCGATGATTATCGAAAACTTCAACAAGCATTTCTCAACGGCTGGCCATGCCTTCCGCCTGGCTACTCCAACCTCGGCCAACAGCTCCGCCCCCCCCGCAGCTACTCGCCCAAGCCTCTCCAGGTTCTCCTTTACCCAAATCCAGATAGCAGATGTTCTGAAAGAGCTGCAAAACCTGGACCCGTACAAATCAGCTGGGCTTGACAATCTGGACCCTCTATTTCTGAAACTATCCGCCGCCATTGTAGCAACCCCTATTACCAGCCTGTTCAACCTCTCTTTCATATCGTCTGAGATCCCCAAGGACTGGAAAGCTGCCGCAGTCATCCGCCTCTTCAAAGGGGGAGACACCCTGGACCCAAACTGTTACAGACCTATATCCATCCTGCCCTGCCTATCTAAGGTCTTCGAAAGCCAAGTCAACAAACAGGTCACTGACCATCTCGAATCCCACCGTACCTTCTCCGCTGTGCAATCTGGTTTCCGAGCCGGTCACGGGTGCACCTCAGCCACGCTCAAGGTACTAAACGATATCATAACCGCCATCGATAAAAGACAGTACTGTGCAGCCGTCTTCATCGACCTTGCCAAGCTTTCGACTCGGTCAATCACCATATTCTTATCGGCAGACTCAGTAGCCTCGGTTTTTCGGATGACTGCCTTGCCTGGTTCACCAATTACTTTGCAGACTTTGCAGAGTTCAGTGTGTCAAATCGGAGGTCATGCTGTCCGGTCCTCTGGAAGTCTCTATTGGGGTGCCACAGGGTTCAATCCTCGGGCCGACGCTTTTTTCTGTATATATCAATGATGTTGCTCTTGCTGCGGGCGATTCCCTGATCCACCTCTACGCAGGTGCCACCATTCTACATACTTCCGGCCCGTCCTTGGACACTGTGCTATCTAACCTCCAAACGAGCTTCAAGGCCATACAACACTCCTTCCGTGGCCTCCAACTGCTCTTAAATGCTAGTAAAACCAAATGCATGCTTTTCAACCGTTCGCTGCCTGCACCCGCACGCCTGACCAGCATCACCACTCTGGATGGTTCCAACCTTGAATATGTGGACATCTATAAGTACCTAGGTGTCTGGCTAGACTGCAAACTCTCCTTCCAGACTCATATCAAACATCTCCAATCGAAAATCAAATCAAAAGTCGGCTTTCTATTCCGCAACAAAGCTTCCTTCACTCACGCCGCCAAACTTACCCTAGTAAAACTGACTATCCTACCGATCCTCGACTTCGGCGATGTCATCTACAAAATTGCTTCCAACACTCTACTCAGCAAACTGGATGCAGTTTATCACAGTGCCATCCGTTTTGTCACTAAAGCACCTTATACCACCCACCACTGCGACTTGTACGCTCTAGTCGGCTGGCCCTCGCTACATATTCGTCGCCAGACCCACTAGCTCCAGGTCATCTACAAGTCCATGCTAGGTAAAGCTCCGCCTTATCTCAGTTCACTGGTCACGATGGCAACACCCATCCGTAGCACGCGCTCCAGCAGGTGTATCTCACTGATCATCCCTAAAGACAACACCTCATTTGGCCGCCTTTCGTTCCAGTTCTCTGCTGCCTGTGACTGGAACGAATTGCAAAAATCGCTGAAGTTGGAGACTTTTATCTCCCTCACCAACTTCAAACATCTGCCAGCTGAGCAGCTAACCGATCGCTGCAGCTGTACATAGTCTATCGGCAAATAGCCCACCCATTTTTACCTACCTCATCCCCATACCGTTTTTATTTATTTACTTTTCTGCTCTTTTGCACACCAATATCTCTACCTGTACATGACCATCTGATCATTTATCACTCCAGTGTTAATCTGCAAAATTGTAATTATTCGCCTACCTCATGCCTTTTGCACACAATGTATATAGACTCCCCTTTTTTTTCCTACTGTGTTATTGACTTGTTAATTGTTTACTCCATGTGTAACTCTGTGTTGTCTGCTCACACTGCTATGCTTTATCTTGACCATGTCGCAGTTGCAAATGAGAACTTGTTCTCAACTAGCCTACCTGGTTAAATAAAGGTGAAATAAAAAAAAAAACATTACACTACACCACACCACACTACACCACACCACACTACACTACATTACACTACACCACCCTACATCACACTATAAGACACCACACTACATTACACCACACCACATTACACCACACCACACTACACTACACTACATTACACTACACCACATTACACTACACTACATTACACTACACCATACCACACTACATTACACTACACTACATTACACTACACCACACTACATTACACTATACCACACCACACCACACTACCCCACCCTACATTACACTATATCACACTACATAACACTACAGCACCCTACATTACACTATACCACACTATACCACACTACATTACTCTACACCACACCACACTACATTACTCTACACTACACCAACATACATTACACTACACCACACTACACTACACAATACGACACCACACCACATTACACTACACCACACTACATAACACTAACCCACACTACATTACACTATTCCACACTAATTTACACTACACAACACTACTTTACACTACACCACACTACATTACACTACACCACATTACACTACACTACATTACACTACACTACGCCACACTACATTACACTACATTACACTACATTACACTACTTTGCACCATACCACACTTACACTACACCACACCACACTACACTACATTACACCACACCACACTACACAACACCACCCTACATTACACTATACCACACTACATAACACTATACCACACTAAACTACACTGCCCTATATCACACTATAAGACACCACACCACACTACACCATATTACACCACACCACACCACACCATACCACACCACACTTCACTACATTACACCACACCACACTACACTACGCCACACTACACCACACCACACTACACTACATTACACTACTTTGCACCATACCACACCACACCACACCACATTACACCACACAACACTACACTATGCCACACTACACCACACCACACTACACTACACCACACTACATTACACTACACTACACTACACCACACTACACCACACTACATTACACCACACTACACTACATTACACCACACCACATTACACCACACTACACTACATTACATTACACTACACCACCCTACATTACACCACACCACACTACACTACATTACACCACACCACACTACAATACACCACACTACACTACATTACACCACACCACACCACACCACACCACACTACACTACATTACACCACACCACATTACATTACACCACACCACATTACACCACACCACACTACACTACATTACACCACACCACACCACACTACACCACACCACCCTACATTACACCACACCACATTACACCACACCACATTACACCACACCACACTACACCACACTACACTACATTACACCACACCACATTACACCACACCACACTACACTACATTACACCACACCACACCACACCACACCACACCACACTACACCACACCACCCTACATTACACTACACCACACCACACCACACCACACTACACCACACCACACCACACCACACTACACCACACCACCCTACATTACACCACACCACACCACACCACCCTACATTACACCACACCACACCACACTACACCACACTACACTACATAACACTACACCCCAATACACTATATTACACTACACCACACCACACCCCACTACACTACATTACACTACACCCCACTATACTACATTACACCACACCACACTACACTACGCCACACTACACCACACCACACTACACTACACCACACTACACAACAGCACACTACACCACACCACACCACACCACACTACACTACATTACACCACACCACACTACACCACACCACACTACACCACACCACACTACACTACACCACACTACACTCACCACACTACATTACACTACACCACACTACATAACACTACACCACCCTACATTACACTACACCACACTACATAACACTACACCACACTACATAACACTACACCACCCTACATTACACTACACCACACTACATTACACTACACAACAACACACTACACCACACCCCACTACACTACATTACACTACACTACACCACACTACATAACACTACACCACCCTACATTACACTACACCACACCACACTACACTACACCACACTACATTACACCACACTACACTACGTTACACCACACTACACTACGCCACACCACTACACTACACCACACTACATTACACTACACAACAGCACACTACACCACACCACACTACATTACACCACACCACACTACACTACACCACACTACATTACACTACAACCACACTACCACACACTACACCACACTACACCACACTACATCATTCTACACCACACTACATTACACTATGTTACACTACATCACACTATGTTACACTACATTTTTTATTTTATTTTATTTCACCTTTATTTAACCAGGTAGGCTAGTTGAGAACAAGTTCTCATTTGCAACTGCGACCTGGCCAAGATAAAGCATAGCAGTGTGAACAGACAACACAGAGTTACACATGGAGTAAACAATTAACAAGTCAATAACACAGTAGAAAAAAAGGGTCAGTCTATATACAATGTGTGCAAAAGGCATGAGGAGGTAGGCGAATAATACAATTTTGCAGATTAACACTGGAGTGATAAATGATCAGATGGTCATGTACAGGTAGAGATATTGGTGTGCAAAAGAGCAGAAAAGTAAATAAATAAAAAACAGTATAAAAACAGTATGGGAATGAGGTAGGTGAAAATGGGTGGGCTATTTACCAATAGACTATGTACAGCTGCAGCGATCGGTTAGCTGCTCAGATAGCTGATGTTTGAAGTTGGCGAGGGAGATAAAAGTCTCCAACTTCAGCGATTTTTGCAGTTCGTTCCAGTCACAGGCAGCAGAGTACTGGAACGAAAGGCGGCCAAATGAGGTGTTGGCTTTAGGGATGATCAGTGAGATACACCTGCTGGAGCGCGTGCTACGGATGGGTGTTGCCATCGTGACCAGTGAACTGAGATAAGGCGGAGCTTTACCTAGCATGGACTTGTAGATGACCTGGAGCCAGTGGGTCTGGCGACGAATATGTAGCGAGGGCCAGCCGACTAGAGCATACAAGTCGCAGTGGTGGGTGGTATAAGGTGCTTTAGTGACAAAACGGATGGCACTGTGATAGACTGCATCCAGTTTGCTGAGTAGAGTGTTGGAAGCCATTTTGTAGATGACATCGCCGGGTCGAGGATCGGTAGGATAGTCAGTTTTACTAGGGTAAGCTTGGCGGCGTGAGTGAAGGAGGCTTTGTTGCGGAATAGAAAGCCGACTCTTGATTTGATTTTCGATTGGAGATGTTTGATATGAGTCTGGAAGGAGAGTTTGCAGTCTAGCCAGACACCTAGGTACTTATAGATGTCCACATATTCAAGGTCGGAACCATCCAGGGTGGTGATGCTAGTCGGGCATGCGGGTGCAGGCAGCGATCGGTTGAAAAGCATGCATTTGGTTTTACTAGCGTTTAAGAGCAGTTGGAGGCCACGGAAGGAGTGCTGTATGGCATTGAAGCTCGTTTGGAGGTTAGATAGCACAGCGTCCAATGACGGGCCGAAAGTATATAGAATGGTGTCGTCTGCGTAGAGGTGGATCAGGGAATCGCAAGAATCGCAAGAGCAACATCATTGCTCTTGCATGGATCAGGGAATCGCAAGAGCAACATCATTGATATATACAGAGAAAAGAGTCGGCCCGAGAATTGAACCCTGTGGCACCCCCATAGAGACTGCCAGAGGACCGGACAGCATGCCCTCCGATTTGACACACTGAACTCTGTCTGCAAAGTAATTGGTGAACCAGGCAACGCAGTCATCCGAAAAACCGAGGCTACTGAGTCTGTCGATAAGAATATGGTGATTGACAGAGTCGAAAGCCTTGGCAAGGTCGATGAAGACGGCTGCACAGTACTGTCTTTTATCGATGGCGGTTATGATATCGTTTAGTACCTTGAGTGTGGCTGAGGTGCACCCGTGACCGGCTCGGAAACCAGATTGCACAGCGGAGAAGGTACGGTGGGATTCGAGATGGTCAGTGACCTGTTTGTTGACTTGGCTTTCGAAGACCTTAGATAGGCAGGGCAGGATGGATATAGGTCTATAACAGTTTGGGTCCAGGGTGTCTCCCCCTTAGAAGAGGGGGATGACTGCAGCTTTCAATCCTTGGGGATCTCAGACGATATGAAAGAGAGGTTGAACAGGCTGGTAATAGGGGTTGCGACAATGGCGGCGGATAGTTTCAGAAATAGAGGGTCCAGATTGTCAAGCCCAGCTGATTTGTACGGGTCCAGGTTTTGTAGCTCTTTCAGAACATCTGCTATCTGGATTTGGGTAAAGGAGAACCTAGAGAGGCTTGGGCGAGGAGCTGCGGGGGGGGGGGGGGGCTTTGCTGTTGGCCGAGGTTGGAGTAGCCAGGCGGAAGGCATGGCCAGCCGTTGAGAAATGCTTATTGAAGTTTTCGATAATCATGGATTTATCGGTGGAGACCGTGTTACCTAGCCTCAGTGCAGTGGGCAGCTGGGAGGAGGTGCTCTTGTTCTCCATGGACTTCACAGTGTCCCAGAACTTTTTGGAGTTGGAGCTACAGGATGCAAACTTCTGCCTGAAGAAGCTGGCCTTAGCTTTCCTGACTGACTGCGTGTATTGGTTCCTGACTTCCCTGAACAGTTGCATATCACGGGGACTATTCGATGCTATTGCAGTCCGCCACAGGATGTTTTTGTGCTGGTCGAGGGCAGTCAGGTCTGGAGTGAACCAAGGGCTGTATCTGTTCATGGTTCTGCATTTTTTTAACGGAGCATGCTTATCTAAAATGGTGAGGAAATTACTTTTAAAGAAGGCATCCTCAACTGACGGGATGAGGTCAATGTCCTTCCAGGATACCCGGGCCAGGTCGATTAGAAAGGCCTGCTCACAGAAGTGTTTTAGGGAGCGTTTGACAGTGATGAGGGGTGGTCGTTTGACTGCGGCTCCGTGGCGGATACAGGCAATGAGGCAATGATCGCTGAGATCCTGGTTGTAGACAGCGGAGGTGTATTTGGAGGGCCAGTTGGTCAGGATGACGTCTATGAGGGTGCCCTTGTTTACAGAGTTAGGGTTGTACCTGGTGGGTTCCTTGATGATTTGAGTGAGATTGAGGGCATCTAGCTTAGATTGTAGGACTGCCGGGGTGTTAAGCATATCCCAGTTTAGGTCACCTAACAGAACAAACTCTGAAGCTAGATGGGGGGTGATCAATTCACAAATGGTGTCCAGGGCACAGCTGGGAGCTGAGGGTGGTCGGTAGCAGGCGGCAACAGTGAGAGACTTATTTCTGGAGAGAGTAATTTTCAAAATTAGTAGTTTGAACTGTTTGGGTATGGAGCTGGAAAGTATGACATTACTTTGCAGGCTATCTCTGCAGTAGACTGCAACTCCTCCCCCTTTGGCAGTTCTATCTTGACGGAAGATGTTATAGTTTGGTTTGGAAATCTCTGAATTTTTGGTGGCCTTCCTGAGCCAGGATTCAGACACTGCAAGGACATCAGGGTTAGCAGAGTGTGCTAAAGCAGTGAGTAAAACAAACTTAGGGAGGAGGCTTCTGATGTTGACATGCATGAAACCAAGGCTTTTTCGATCACAGAAGTCAACAAATGAGGGTACCTGGGGACATGCAGGGCCTGGGTTTCCCTCCACATCACCCGCGGAACAGAGAAGGAGTAGTATGAGGGTGCGCCTAAAGGCTATCAAAACTGGTCGCCTAGAGCGTTGGGGGCAGAGGATAAGAGGAGCAGGTTTCTGGGCATGGTAGAATATATTCAGGGCATAATGCGCAGACAGGGGTATGGTGGGGTGCGGGTACAGCGGAGGTAAGCCCAGGCACTGGGTGATGAAGAGAGAGGTTGTATCTCTGGACATGCTGGTTGTAATGGGTGAGGTCACCGCATGTGTGGGAGGTGGGACAAAGGAGGTAACAGGGGTATGAAGAGTGGATCTAGGGGCTCCATTGTGAGCTAAAACAATGACAACTAACCTGAACAACAGTATACAAGGCATATTGACATTTGAGAGAGACATACAGCGAGGCATACAGTAATCACAGGTGTTGAATTGGGAAAGCTAGCTAAAACAGTAGGCGAGGCTAATCAGCTAGCACAACAAACAGCAGGTAAAATGGCGTTGACTAGGCAACGGGGCCGACAGATAAAACAAACAAGCAGAATGGAGTACCGTGATTAATGGACAGTCCAGCGTGCGTCAGCTATGTAGCCAAGAGATCAGTGTCCAGGGGGCAGCGGTGGATGGGCAGGGAAGCTGGACTGGCGAGTGTTATCCAGGTTTAAAAAAAATTAACAATGACTAAATAGCTTGTAGCTAGTTAGCTGGTTAGCGTCTGGAGGTTCTTGAGTGTGTCATAAAAAATAAAAAATAATAGCGATTACGTATCACATTGGGTGAGGCAGGTTTCCGGAAGGTATAAACAAATTAAAAATCAAAAAGAGATAGAAAGTAAATGGGTCCAGAGAGTGTTTGGGACGCGGTGATTCAGACGATTAGCAGGCCTGTGCTAACAAGCTAACAGTTCGTAGGCCCGGGCTAGACAAGGTAGCAGTTAGCGGACCGGAGCTAGACAAGCTAGCAGTTAGCAGGCCGAATTAGCAAGCAGGGAGATAGCGAGGGCTAGAGAGTTAGCCTTTGGGGGATGTCGCAATGGGGTGAGTCTGTTTATTCCTCTTCATGCGGTGACATCGACAGACCGGTCGTGGGCCCGGGTAATTGTAGCCCAGGAGTATGCTACAGGTGCTCTGGCCGGGCTAGCTTCAGGCTAAGTGGGTGGAAACGCTAGCCAGGGGTAATCATCCGGGGTTGCAGTTTAGCTAGATAGCTAGTTGTGAAGATCCAGCTGAAAAATGTTCCGTTTGCGGTGGGAATCCGGGGATGAAAAATAAATAGGTCCGTTGTGCTCTGGTTAGGGTCGCGTTGTTCGAACTGGCGAGAGCTTTCCGGGCTAAAGGTTAGCTGATGACCGGTTAGCTGAAGACCGCTAGCATAGCTGGTGGATTAGCTGGCTATCTTCAGTTGAGGGGTTCCGGTTCCGAAGTAAATATAAATACTTTAGGAAAAATAGCTACATTGGGTGAGACGGGTTGCAGGAGAGTATTTGGAAGCTATGTTATACTACTTCACACTATGTTACACTACACCACACTATGTTACACTACATCACACTATGTTACACTACATCACACTATGTTACACTACATCACACTATGTTACACTACACCACACTATGTTACACTACATCACACTATGTTACACTACATCACACTACATCACACTATGTTACACTACATTACACTATGTTACACTACATCACACTATGTTACACTACATCACACTATGTTACACTACATTACACTATACCACACTACATCACACTATGTTACACTACACCACACTATGTTACACTACATCACACTATGTTACACTACATCACACTACGTTACACTACATCACACTATGTTACACTACATCACACTATGTTACACTACATCACACTATGTTACACTACATCACACTACATCACACTATGTTACACTACATCACACTATGTTACACTACATCACACTATGTTACACTACATCACACTACACTATACACTACATCACACTACATCACACTATGTTACATACACACACTATGTTACACTACATCACACTATGTTACACTATCACACTATTTACACTACATCACACTATGTTACACTACATCACACACTTATGTTATGTTACACTACATCACACTATGTTACACTACATCACACTATGTTACACTACATCACACTATGTTACACTACATCACACTACATCACACTATGTTACACTACATCACACTATGTTACACTACATCACACTATGTTACACTACATCACACTATGTTACACTACATCACACTATGTTACACTACATCACACTATGTTACACTACATCACACTATGTTACATACATCACTATGTTACACTACATCACACTATGTTACACTACATCACACTATGTTACACTACATCACACTATGTTACACTACATCACACTATGTTACACTACTGTATGTTACACTACATCACACTATGTTACACTACATCACACTATGTTACACTACATCACACTATGTTACACTCATCACACTATGTTACACTACACCATGTTACACTACATCACACTATGTTACACTACATCACACTACGTTACACGACATCACACTATGTTACACTACATCACACTATGTTACACTATGTTACACTACATCACACTATGTTACACTACATCACACTATGTTACACTACATCACACTATGTTACACTACATCACACTATGTTACACTACATCACACTATGTTACACTATGTTACACTACATTACACTACATCACACTATGTTACACTACATCACACTATGTTACACTACATCACACTATGTTACACTACATCACACTATGTTACACTACATCACACTATGTTACACTACATCACACTATGTTACACTACATCACACTATGTTACACTACATCACACTATGTTACACTACATCACACTATGTTACACTACATCACACTATGTTACACTACATTACACTATGTTACACTACATCACACTATGTTACACTACATCACACTATGTTACACTACATCACACTATGTTACACTATGTTACACTACATCACACTATGTTACACTACACCACACTACATCACACTATGTTACACTACATCACACTATGTTACACTACATCACACTATATCACACTATGTTACACTACATCACACTATTTTACACTACATCACACTATGTTACACTACATCACACTATGTTACACTACATCACACTATGTTACACTACACAGCACTATGTTACACTACACCACACTATGTTACACTACATCACACTATGTTACACTACATCACACTATGTTACACTACATCACACTACGTCACACTATGTTACACTACGTCACACTATGTTACACTACATTACACTATGTTACACTACATCACACTATGTTACACATACATCACACTATGTTATACTACATCACACTATGTTACACTACATACTACACACTACATCACACTATCACACTATGTTACACTACATCACACTATGTTACATGTTACACACTACATCACACTATGTTACACTACATCACACTACATACACTATACCACACTTACACACTACATACATCACACTATGTTACACTACATACACTATGTTACACTACACTACACTATGTACACTACATCACACTATGTTACACTACATCACACTATGTTACACTACATACACACTATGTTACACTACATCACACTATGTTATACTACATCACACTATGTTACACTACATTACACTATGTTACACTACATTACACTATGTTACACTACATCACACTACACTACATCACCACACTACATCACACTATGTTACACTACATCACACTATGTTACACTACACACACTATGTTACACTACATCACACTATGTTACACTACACACACTATGTTACACTACATCACACTACACTACATCACTACATCACACCACTACATCACACTATGTTACACTACACCACACTATATGTTACACTACTATGTTACACATCACATGTTACACTACACACTATGTTACACTACATCACACTATGTTACACTACATCACACTATGTTACACTACATCACACTATGTTACACTACACACTATGTTACACTACACCACACTATGTTACACTACATCACACTATGTTACACTATGTTACACTACATCACACTATGTTACACTACACCACTACATCACACTATGTTACACTACATCACACTATGTTACACTACATTACACTATGTTACACTACATCACACTACATCACACTATGTTACACTACATCACACTACACTATGTTACACTATGTTACATCACACTATGTTACACTACATCACACTATGTTACACTACATCACATCACACTATGTTACACTACATCACACTATATCACAACATTACACTACATCACACTATGTTACACTATCACACTATGTTACACTACATCACACTATGTTACACACATCACACTATGTTACACTACATCACACTACACCACACATTACACTACATCACTATGTTACACTATGTCACACTACATCACACTATGTTACACTACATCACATCACACTACATCACACTATGTTACACTACATCACACTATGTTACACTACATCACACTATGTTACACACTATGTTACACTACATCACACTATGTTACCACTACACCACACTATGTTACACTACATCACACTGTTACACTACATTACACTACATCACACTATGTTACACTACATCACACTATGTTACACTACATCACACTATGTTACACTACATACACTCACACTATGTTACACTACATTACACTATGTTACACTACACTATGTTACACTACACCACACTATGTTACACTACATCACACATGTTACACTACACTACATCACACTATGTTACACTACATCACACTACACTCACACTACATCACACTATGTACACTACACTATGTTACACACACTATGTTACACTACATCACACTACTGTTACACTACACTACACTGTTACACTACACACACACAACATACATCACACTATGTTACACTACATCACACTATACATCACACTATGTTACACTACATCACACTATGTTACACTACATCACACTATGTTACACTACATTACACTACATCACACTATGTTACACTACATCACACTATGTTACACTACATCACACTACATCACACTATGTTACACTACATCACACTATGTTACACTACATCACACTATGTTACACTACATCACACTATGTTACACTACATCACACTATGTTACACTACATCACACTATGTTACACTACATCACACTATGTTACACTACATCACACTATGTTACACTACATCACACTATGTTACACTACATCACACTATGTTACACTACATCACACTATGTTACACTACATCACACTATCACACTTACACTACATCACACTATGTTACACTACATCACACTATGTTACACTACATCACACTACATCACACTATGTTACACTACATCACACTATGTTACACTATGTTACACTACATCACACTATGTTACACTACATCACACTATGTTACACTATGTTACACTACATCACACTATGTTACACTACACTACACACACTATACACACTACATCACACTATGTTACACTACATCACACTATGTTACACTACATCACACTATGTTACACTACACTACACCACACTATGTTACACTACATCACACTATGTTACACTACATCACACTATGTTACACTACATCACACCACTACACACTATGTTACACTATCACACTACACACTATGTTACACTACATCACACTATGTTACACTACATCACACACTATGTTACACTACATCACACTATGTTACACTACACATCACACTACACTATGTTACACTACATCACACTATGTTACACTACATCACACTATGTTACACTACATCACACTATGTTACACTACATCACACTATGTTACACTACATCACACTACATCACACTATATTACACTACATCACACTACATCACACTATGTTACACTACATCACACTATGTTACACTACATCACACTTACACTACACTACACTACATCACACTATGTTACACTACATCACACTATGTTACACTACATCACACTATGTTACACTACATCACACTACATCACACTGTTCACACACTACATACATCACACTATGTTACACTGTTACATCACACTATGTTACACACACTATGTTACACTCATCACACTATGTTACACTACCACACACTACATCACACTATGTTACACTACCACACTATGTTACACTACATCACACTATGTTACACTACATCTCACACATCACACTATGTTACACGACACATCACACTATGTTACACTACATCACACTATGTTACACTACACACACTACATCACACTATGTTACACTACACCACACTATGTTTACACTACACCACACTATGTTACACCATACATCACACTATGTTACACTACATCACACTACACCATACCACACTACACTACATTACACTATGTTACACCATACACACTCACACTATGTTACACTACATCACACCACACCATACACACTACACCACACTTACACTACATCACACTATGTTACACTACATTACACTATACCACACTACATCACACTATGTTACACTACACCACACTATGTTACACTACATCACACTAAATTACACCATATCACACTACACACACTATGTTACACCACACCACACCACACTACACCATTACACTACATTACACCATACCACACTACATCACACTATGTTACACTACATCACACTATGTTACACTACATCACATCACTACATCACACTACATCACACTATGTTACACTACATCACACTATGTTACACTACATCACACACACCATGTTACACTACATCACACTATGTTACACTACACTACACACCATATGTTACACACATCACATCACACACTATGTTACACTACATCACACTATGTTACACTACATCACACTATGTTACACTACACACACTACATCACACTATGTTACACTACATCACACTATGTTACACTACATCACACTATGTTACACTACATCACACTATGTTACACTACATCACACTCACACTACACCACACACACTATGTTACACTACATACACTATGTTACACCACATCACACTATGTTACACTACATCACACACACTATGTTACACTACATCACACTATGTTACACTACATCACACTATGTTACACTACATCACACTATGTTACACTACATCACACTACACTCACACTATGTTACACCTACACACACCATGTTACACTACATCACACTACACTCACACTATGTTACACTACACCACACTATGTTACACTACACCACACTATGTTACACTACATCACACTATACCACACTACATCACACTATGTTACACTACACCACACTATGTTACACTACACACACTCACACACTACATCACACTACACACACTATGTTACACTACATCACACTGTTACACTACACACTATGTTACACTACATCACACTATGTTACACTACATCACACTATGTTACACTACATCACACTACATCACACACTATGTTACACTACATCACACTATGTTACACTACACACTACATCACACTATGTTACACTACATTCACACTATGTTACACTACATCACACTATGTTACACTACATCACACTACATCACACTATGTTACTATGTTACACTACATCACACTATGTTACACTACATCACACTATGTTACACTACATCACACTATGTTACACTACATCACACTATGTTACACTCATCACACTATGTTACACTACATTACACTATGTTACACTACATCACACTATGTTACACTACATCACACTATGTTACACTACATCACACTATGTTACACTACATCACACACTACATCACACTATGTTACACTACATCACACTATGTTACACTACATCACACTATGTTACACTCACACTATGTTACACTACACACACATCACACTATCACACTATGTTACACTACATCACACTATGTTACACTACATCACACTATGTTACACTACATCACACTATGTTACACTACACTACACCACACTATGTTACACTACATCACACTATGTTACACTACATCACACTATGTTACACTACACACTACATATGTTACACTACATCACACTATGTTACACTACATCACACTATGTTACACTACAGCACACTATGTTACACTACATCACACTATGTTACACTACATCACACTACATCACACATGTTACACTACATTACACTATGTTACACTACATTACACTATGTTACACTACATCACACTATGTTACACTACATCACACTATGTTACACACACACACCATGTTACACTACATTACACTATGTTACACTACATCACACTATACACTACACCACACTATGTTACACTACATCACACTATGTTACACTACATCACACTATGTTACACCACACCACACTATTTTACACTACATCACACTCATCACACTATGTTACACATCACACCACACTACATCACACTATGTTACACTACATCACACTATGTTACACTACATCACACTACACTACACACACCACTGTTACACTACACCACACTCACACTATTTTACACTACACACACTATGTTACACTCACACTATACACACTATGTTACACTACATCACACTATGTTACACTACATCACACTATGTTACACTACATCACACTATGTTACACTACATCACACTAATCACACTATGTTACACCATTACACTATATCACACTATGTTACACTACATCACACTATGTTACACTACATACACACACTACATCACACTATGTTACATTACACACTATGTTACACTACATCACACCACATGTTACACTATTACACTACATCACACTATGTTACATCACACCACACTACATCACACTATGTTACACTACATCACACTCATGTTACATTACATCACTATGTTACACTATGTTACATCACACTATGTTACACTACATCACACTATGTCACACTACATTACACTACATCACACTATGTTACACTACATCACACTATGTTACACTACATCACACTATGTTACACTACATCACACTACACCACACTATGTTACACTACATTACACTATGTTACACTACATCACACTACATCACACACCATTACATACGTTACTACACGCAAGTTACACTACATCACACTTGTTACACTACATCACACTATGTTACCCTACACCACACTATGTTACACTACATCACACTACATCACACTATACCACACTACATCACACCACACTATGTTACACTACATCACACTATGTTACACTACATCACACTACATCACACTATGTTACACTACATTACACTATGTTACACTACATCACACTATGTTACACTACATCACACTATGTTACACTACATCACACTACATCACACTATGTTACACTACATTACACTATACCACACTACATCACACTATGTTACACTACACCACACTATGTTACACTACGTTACACTATGTTACACTACATCACACTGTTACACTACACCACACTTACACTACACCATCAACACCACACTATGTTACACACCATACCACACTATGTTACACTACACCACACTATGTTGGCATACACCACACTATATCCACACTACGTTACACTACACCACACTATGTTACACCATATTACACTAACCATGTTACACTACATCACACTACACCATACACTACATCACACTACATCACACTATACCATACTACACACTACATTACACTATGTTACACTACATCACACCATGTTAAACTACATCACACACTTACACTACCATACCACACTACACCACACTATGTTACACTACATCACACTATACCACACTACACACACTACAATTACACTACATCACACTATGTTACACTACATCACACATTGTTACACTACACCACACACTACATCACACTATGTTACACTACATCACACTATACCACACTACACCATACACACTACACCACACTACACCACACTACATAAACCACACTCACACTATAACTACACCACACTACACTACACACACACCATACCACTACACACACTATAAGTTACACTACATCACACTATGTTACACACCACATTACACTATGTTACCATACCACACATCACACTCATCACACTATGTTACACTACATCACACTATGTTACACCACATCACCACACTATGTTACACTACACCACACTATGTTACACTACACCACACACTCACATCACACTATACCACACTACATCACACTATGTTACGCTACACCACACCATACCACACTGTTACACTCACACACACTATGTTACACTACATCACACTATGTTACACTACATCACACTATGTTACACACTACATCACACATGTTACACTACACACACTATGTTACACTACACCACACTATGTTACACTACATCACACTATCACTACACACACTATGTTACACCATACATCACACTATGTTACACACATCACACTACATTACACTATACCACACTACATCACACTATGTTACACTACACCACACTATGTTACACTACACCACACTACACTACATCACACTGTTACACTACATCACACTATTTTACACTATATCACACTATGTTACACTACATCACACTATGTTACACTACATCACACTATTACACTATGTTACACTACACACACACTATGTTACACTACATCACACTATGTTACACTACATCACACTATGTTACACTACATCACACTATGTTACACTACACCACACTATGTTACACTCACATCACACTACATTACACTATATCACACTACATCACACTATGTTACACTACATTACACTATGTTACACTACATCACACTCATGTTACACTACATCACACTATGTTACACTACCATCACACTACATCACACTATGTTACATACTACATCACACTATGTTACACACTATGTTACACTCACACACATGTACTACACTACATTACACTACATCATGTTACACTATGTTACACTACACTACACTACACCATACCACACTATACTACACCACACCATTTACGCACACATCACACTACACCACACCATACCATACTACACACATTCCACTCCACCACACTACACCACACTATGTTACACACCACACCATACCACGCCATACTACACTACACTATTAACCACACTACACCACACCATACCACTACACCACACTACACTACACCACACCACACACCACACCACACTACACCACACCATACCACACTCACACTACACCACACTATACCACACATCACACTATGTTACACTCCCACACACACACTCATACACTACACTACACCACACTACACCACACCACCATACGCACACTACACCACACCACACCATACCATCACACCACACTACACCACACCATACCACACTACACACACTACACCACACTACACACACATAATACACCACACTACACCACACCATACCACACTAAACCACACTACACCATAATACACTACACACCACACCACACCACTACACCATACCACACTCACACTACACCACACCATACACCACACCATACACCACACTACTACACTCACCATCACACTATGTTACACCACACACTATACCACACTGTTACACTACACACTACACATCACACTATGTTACATACCACACTACACCACACCACTACATCACACTATGTTACACACCATAATACACCACACACACCACACCATACCATGTTACACTACACCACACTACACCACATCACACTACATCACACTATTTTACACTACATCACACTACATTACACTATGTTACACTACATCACACTATGTTACACTACATCACACTATGTTACATGTTACACTACATCACACTACATCACACTATGTTACACTACACACACTCACACTATTACACTATACACACTATGTTACACTACATCACACTATGTTACACTACACCACACTACATCACACTACACTGTTACACTACATCACACTATGTTACACTACATCACACTACTACATCACACCATACCACACTACACCACATCACACTATGTTACACCACACCACACCATACCACACTAAACCACATCACACCATACCACACTACACTACACACATCACCACACTACACCATACAACACTCACACTACTACACCATACGTTACACCACACCACGCCATACCACACTACACTACATCACACACCATACCACACTACACAACACACACCATATGTTACACCACATAATACCACACTACATCACACTACCACACTACACCACACCATACCATACACACACACTATGTTACACTACATCACACTATGTTACACTACATCACACTATGTTACACTACACCACACTACATCACACTATGTTACACTACATCACACTATGTTACACTACATCACACTATGTTACACTACATCACACTATGTTACACTACATCACACTATGTTACACTACATCACACTATGTTACACTACATCACACTATGTTACCCTACACCACACTATGTTACACTACATCACACTACATCACACTATACCACACTACATCACACTATGTTACACTACACCACACTATGTTACACTACATCACACTATGTTACACTACATCACACTATGTTACACTACATTACACTATGTTACACTACATCACACTATGTTACACTACATCACACTATGTTACACTACATCACACTACATCACACTATGTTACACTACATTACACTATACCACACTACATCACACTATGTTACACTACACACTCACACACTATGTTACACTACATCACTACACCACACCATACTATGTTACACTACACACAGTTACCACACACACTAGCCACACCACACCACACTACACTACACCACACCATACCACACTTACACTACACCACACTACACCACACCACACCACACCATACCACACTACACCACCCATCACACTACACCACACTACACCACACCATACCACACTACACCACACCACACTACACCACACCATACCACACCACACCACACCACACCACACCATACGCTACACCACACCATACCACACTACACCACACCACACTACACACTACACACCACACCACACCACACCACACCATACACTAAACCACACTACTTACTACCCATACACTACACTACACCACACCATGCACTACCACACTACACTACACCACTACACCACACCACGCATTGCTACACTACACCACACCACACCACACTACACCACACACCACTACACCAAACTACACCACACCATACCACACTACACCACACTATGTTCATACCACACTCACACCATGTTACACTACACCACACCATACCACACTACACCACACCATACCACACTACACTACACCACACTACATCACACTACATCACACTATTTTACACTACATCACACCACATTACACTATGTTACACTACATCACACTATGTTACACTACATCACACTATGTTACACTACATCACACTACATCACACTATGTTACACTACATCACACTATGTTACACTACACCACACTACATCACACTATGTTACACTACATCACACTATGTTACACTACACCACACTACATCACACTATGTTACACTACATCACACTATGTTACACTACATCACACTATGTTACACTACATCACACTATGTTACACTACATCACACTATGTTACACTACATCACACTACATCACACTATGTTACACTACATCACACTATGTTACAGTACATCACACTATGTTACACTACATCACACTATGTTACACTACACTACATCACACTATGTTACACTACATCACACTATGTTACACTACATCACACTATGTTACACTACATCACACTATGTTACACTACATCACACTATGTTACACTACATCACACTATGTTACACTACATCACACTATGTTACACTACATCACACTACATCACACTATGTTACACTACATCACACTATGTTACACTACATCACACTATGTTACACTACATCACACTATGTTACACTACACCACACTACGTTACACTACGTTACACTACATTACACTATGTTACACTATGTTACACTATATCACACTACGTTACACTACATCACACTATGTTACACTACATTACACTATACCACACTACATCACACTATGTTACACTACATCACACTATGTTACACTACACCACACTACATCACACTATGTTACACTACATTACACTATGTTACACTACATCACACTATGTTAAACTACATCACACTATGTTACACTACATCACACTACATCACACTATGTTACACTACATTACACTATACCACACTACATCACACTATGTTACACTACATCACACTACATCACACTATGTTACACTACATCACACTATGTTACACTACACCACACTACATCACACTATGTTACACTACATCACACTATGTTACACAACATCACACTACATCACACTATGTTACACTACATCACACTATGTTACACTACATCACACTATGTTACACTACATCACACTACATCACACTATGTTACACTACATTACACTACATCACACTATGTTACACTATGTTACACTACATCACACTATGTTACACGACATCACACTACATCACACTATGTTACACTACATCACACTATGTTACACTATGTTACACTACATCACACAATGTTACACTACATCACACTATGTTACACTACATCACACTGTTACACTACATTACACTATATCACACTATGTTACACTACATCACACTATGTTATACTACACCACACTATGTTACACTACACCACACTATGTTACACGATATCACACTATGTTACACTATATCACACTATGTTACACTACATCACACTACATCACACTATGTTACACTACATTACACTATGTTACATTACATCACACTATGTTAAACTACATCACACTATGTTACACTACATCACACTACATCACACTATGTTACACTACATTACACTATACCACACCACACTCACACTACTACATGTTACACTACTATCACACTATGTTACACTACATCACACTATGTTACACTACACCACACTACATCACACTATGTTACACTACATCACACTATGTTACACAACATCACACTACATCACACTATGTTACACTACATCACACTATGTTACACTACATCACACTATGTTACACTACCATCACACTGTTACACTACATCACACTATGTTACACTACATTACACTACATCACACTATGTTACACTACATCACACTATGTTACACTACATCACACTATGTTACACTACACCACACTACATCACACTATGTTACACTACATCACACTATGTTACACTACATCACACTACATCACACTATGTTACACTACATCACACTATGTTACACTACATCACACTATGTTACACTATGTTACACTACATCACACTATGTTACACTACATCACACTATGTTACACTACACCACACTATGTTACACTACATCACACTATGTTACACTACATTACACTATATCACACTATGTTACACTACATCACACTATGTTACACTACACCACACTATGTTACACTACACCACACTATGTTACACGATATCACACTATGTTACACTATATCACACTATGTTACACTACATCACACTACATCACACTATGTTACACTACATTACACTATGTTACACTACATCACACTCTGTTAAACTACATCACACTATGTTACACTACATCACACTATGTTACACTACATTACACTATACCACACTACATCACACCACATTACACTACACCACACTACACCACACCATACCATACTACACAACACCACACATTGCCACACTACACCACACCACACACCACACTACACCACACTACACCACACCATACCACACTACACCACACTACACCACACTACACCACACCAGACCACACTACACCACACTACACCACACCATACCACACTACACCACACTCCATCACATCACAATACACCACACCACACTACACCACACCACACTACACCATACGCTACACCACACCATACCACACTACACCACTCCACACTACACCATACAACACTACACCACACCATACCACACTAAACCACACTACACCATACGCTACACTACACCACACCACGCCATACCACACTACACTACACCACACACCACACTACACCATACGCTACACTACACCACACCACGCCATACCACACTACACTACACCACACTACACCACACAACACCACACATTGCCACACTACACCACACTACATCACACTATGTTAAACTACATCACACTATGTTACACTACATCACACTACATCACACTATGTTACACTACATTACACTATACCACACTACATCAGACTATGTTACACTACATTACACTATACCACACTACATCACACTATGTTACACTACATTACACTATATCACACTATGTTACACTACATCACACTATGTTACACTACACCACACTATGTTACACTACACCACACTATGTTACACGATATCACACTATGTTACACTATATCACACTATGTTCAACTACATCACACTATGTTACACTACACCACACTATGTTACACTACACCACACTATGTTACACGATATCACACTATGTTACACTATATCACACTATGTTCAACTACATCACACTATGTTACACTACATCACACTACATCACACTATGTTACACTACATTACACTATACCACACTACATCACACTATGTTACACTACATCACACTACATCACACTATGTTACACTACATCACACTACATCATACTATGTTACACTACATTACACTATGTTACATTACATCACACTATGTTAAACTACATCACACTATGTTACACTACATCACACTACATCACACTATGTTACACTACATCACACTATGTTACACAACATCACACTATGTTACACTACATCACACTATGTTACACTACATCACACTATGTTACACTACACCACACTACATCACACTATGTTACACAACATCACACTACGTCACACTATGTTACACTACATCACACTATGTTACACTACATCACACTATGTTACACTACATCACACTATGTTACACTACATCACACTATGTTACACTACATCACACTATGTTACACTACATCACACTATGTTACACTACATTACACTATACCACACTACATCACACTATGTTACACTACATCACACTACATCACACTATGTTACACTACATCACACTACATCACACTATGTTACACTACATGACACTATGTTACATTACATCACACTATGTTAAACTACATCACACTATGTTACACTACATCACACTATGTTACACTACATCACACTATGTTACACTACACCACACTACATCACACTACATGTTATGTTGCACCATACATCACACTATGTTACACAACATCACACTACATCACACACTGTTACACTGTATACACTACATCACACTATGTTACACTTTACATCACACTATGTTACACTACATCACACTATGTTACACTCATTACACTACATCACACTATGTTACACTACATCACACTATGTTACACTACATCACACACTATGTTACACTCAAAAACACACTACATCACCACTATGTTACACTACATCACACTATGTTACACTATGTCACACTACATCACACTATGTTACACTACATCACACTATGTTACACTACATCACACTATGTTACACTACGTCACACTATGTTACACTACATCACACTATGTTACACTACATTACACTATATCACACTATGTTACACTACACCACACTATGTTACACTACACCACACTATGTTACACGATATCACACTATGTTACACTACATCACACTATGTTACACTACATTACACTATACCACACTACATCACACTATGTTACACTACATCACACTATGTTACACTACATTACACTATATCACACTATGTTACACTACATCACACTATGTTACACTACACCACACTATGTTACACTCACACACACTATGTTACACGATATTACACTATACCACACTATATCACACTACATTACACTAAACACTACATCACACTATGTTACACTACATCACACTACACCATACTACACCACACTACACCCACTCACATTACACTATGTTAAGCACCACATACACACTATGTTACACTACATCACACTCACACTATGTTACACTACATTACACTATGTTACATTACATCACACTATGTTAAACTACATCACACTATGTTACACTACATCACACACATCACACTATGTTACACTACATCACACTATACCACACTACATCACACCATACCACTACACTCACACATCACACTACACCATACATCACACTATGTTACACTACATCACACTATGTTACACTACACACACTACATCACACTATGTTACACTACATCACACTACGTCACACACTAACATCACACTACATCACACTATGTTACACTACATCACACCATGTTACACTACATCACACTATGTTACACTACATCACACTACATCACACTTATGTTACACTACATTACACTATACGCATCACACTACATCACACTATGTTACACTACATCACACTCACATCACACTACATCACACTATGTTACACCACACCACACTATACCACACTACATCACACTATGTTACACTACATTACACTATGACCACACTACATCACACTATGTTACACTACATCACACTACACTCACACACTATGTTACACTACATTACACTATACCACACTACATCACACTATGTTACACTACATCACACTACATCACACTATGTTACACTACATTACACACTATACCACACTACATCACACTATGTTACACTACATCACACCACATCACACTATGTTACACTCAATCACACTACATCACACTATGTTACACAACATTACACTATACACACTACATCACACTATGTTACACTACATCACACTACACATCACACTATGTTACACTATGTTACATCACACTACATCACACTATGTTACACTACATCCCACTATGTTACACTACACCACACTACATCACACTATGTTACACTACATCACACTATGTTACACTACATCACACTATGTTACACTACATCACACTATGTTACACTACATCACACTACATTACACTATGTTACACTACATCACACTATGTTACACTACATCACACTATGTTACACTACACCACACTACATCACACTATGTTACACTACATCACACTATGTTACACGACATCACACTACATCACACTATGTTACACTACATTACACTATATCACACTATGTTACACTACATCACACTATGTTACACTACACCACACTATGTTACACTACACCACACTATGTTACACGATATCACACTATGTTACACTATATCACACTATGTTAAACTACATCACACTATGTTACACTACATCACACTACATCACACTATGTTACACTACACCACACTACATCACACTATGTTACACTACATCACACTACATCACACTATGTTACACTACATCACACTACATCACACTATGTTACACTACATTACACTATGTTACATTACATCACACTATGTTAAACTACATCACACTACATCACACTATGTTACACTACATTACACTATACCACACTACATCACACTATGTTACACTACATCACACTATGTTACACTACATCACACACTATATGTTACACTACATTACACTATACCACACTACATCACACTATGTTACACTACATCACACTACATCACACTATGTTACACTACATCACACTATGTTACACTACACCACACTACATCACACTATGTTACACTACATCACACTATGTTACACAACATCACACTATGTTACACTACATCACACTATGTTACACTACATCACACTATGTTACACTACATCACACTACATCACACTATGTTACACTACATTACACTATACCACACTACATCACACTATGTTACACTACATCACACTATGTTACACTACATCACACTATGTTACACTACATGACACTATGTTACATTACATCACACTATGTTAAACTACATCACACTATGTTACACTACATCACACTACATCACACTATGTTACACTACATTACACTATACCACACTACATCACACTATGTTACACTACATCACACTACATCACACTATGTTACACTACATCACACTACATCACACTATGTTACACTACATTACACTATACCACACTACATCACACTATGTTACACTACATCACACTACATCACACTATGTTACACTACATCACACTATGTTACACTACACCACACTACATCACACTATGTTACACTACATCACACTATGTTACACAACATCACACTACATCACACTATGTTACACTACATCACACTATGTTACACTACATCACACTATGTTACACTATATCACACTATGTTACACTACATCACACTATGTTACACTACATTACACTACATCACACTATGTTACACTACATCACACTATGTTACACTACATCACACTATGTTACACTACACCACACTACATCACACTATGTTACACGACATCACACTACATCACACTGTTACACTACATCACACTATGTTACACTATGTTACACTACATCACACTATGTTACACTACATCACACTATGTTACACTACACCACACTATGTTACACTACATCACACTATGTTACACTACATTACACTATGTTACACTACACCACACTATGTTACACTACACCACACACTATGTTACACTACATTACACTATGTTACACTACATCACACTATGTTACACTACATCACACTACATCACACACTATGTTACACTACATTACACCATGTTACACTACATCACACCACATTAAACTACATCACACTATGTTACACCACATTACAGTATACCACACTACATCACACTGTTACACTACATCACACTACATCACACTATGTTACACTACATTACACCATACCACACTACATCACACCACATTACACTACACCACACTGAACCACACCACCACACCACTACACTACACCACACCATACCACACTACACCACACTCCCACACTACACCACACACCACACCACACCATACCACACTACACCACACTACACCACACCATACACCACACCACACCACACTACACCACACCCATACCACACTACACAACACCACACATTGCCACACTACACCATACCACACTACACTACACCACACTACATCACTACATCACACTATTTTACACTACATCACACCACATTACACTATGTTACACTACATCACACTATGTTACACTACATCACACTATGTTACACTACATCACACTATGTTACACTACATCACACTATGTTACACTACATTACACTATACCACACTACATCACACTATGTTACACTACACCACACTACATCACACTATGTTACACTACATCACACTATGTTACACTACATCACACTATGTTACACTACATCACACTACATCACACTATGTTACACTACATCACACTATGTTACACTACATCACACTATGTTACACTACACCACACTACATCACACTATGTTACACTACATCACACTATGTTACACGACATCACACTACATCACACTATGTTACACTACATCACACTATGTTACACTACATCACACTACATCACACTATGTTACACTACATTACACTATGTTACACTACATCACACTATGTTAAACTACATCACACTATGTTACACTACATCACACTACATCAAACTATGTTACACTACACACTATACCATACACTATACCACACTATGTTACACTACATCACACTACATTACACTACACACACTATGTTACACCACATCACACTATGTTACACTCACCCACACTACATCACACTATGTTACACTACATCACACTATGTTACACAACATCACACTACATCACACTATGTTACACTACATCACACTATGTTACACTACATCACACTATGTTACACTACATCACACTATGTTACACTACATCACACTATGTTACACTACGTTACACTACATTACACTACATCACACTATGTTACACTACATCACACTATGTTACACTACATCACACTATGTTACACTACACCACACTACATCACACTATGTTACACTACATACACACACCATGTTACACTACATCACACTATTCCACACTACATCACACTATGTTACATACCACACCATGTTACACTACATCACACTATGTTACACTACATCACACTATGTTACACTACATCACACTATGTTACACTACGTTACAACAACATCACACTACACTTACACTATGTTACACTACATCACACTATGTTACACTACATCACACTATGTTACACTATGTTACACTACATCACACCATGTTACACTACACTCACACTATGTTACACTACATCACACTATGTTGTACACTACATCACACTATGTTACACTAAAACCATACCACATCACACTATGTTACACTACATCACACTATGTTACACTATGTTACACTACATCACACTATGTTACACTACACCACACTATGTTACACTACGTTGCACTATGTTACACTACATCACACTATGTTACACTACATTACACTATATCACACTATGTTACACTACATCACACTATGTTACACTACACCACACTATGTTACACTACACCACACTATGTTACACGATATCACACTATGTTACACTATATCACACTATGTTACACTACATCACACTACATCACACAATGTTACACTACATTACACTATGTTACATTACATCACACTATGTTAAACTACATCACACTATGTTACACTACATCACACTACATCACACTATGTTACACTACATTACACTATACCACACTACATCACACTATGTTACACTACATCACACTATGTTACACTACACCACACTACATCACACTATGTTACACTACATCACACTATGTTACACAACATCACACTACATCACACTATGTTACACTACATCACACTATGTTACACTACATCACACTATGTTACACTACATCACACTATGTTACACTACATTACACTACATCACACTATGTTACACTACATCACACTACATCACACTATGTTACACTACATCACACTATGTTACACGACATCACACTACATCACACTATGTTACACAACATCACACTATGTTACACTATGTTACACTACATCACACTATGTTACACTACATCACACTATGTTACACTACACCACACTACATCACACTATGTTACACTACATCACACTATGTTACACTACATCACACTATGTTACACTACATCACACTATGTTACACTACATTACACTACATCCCACTATGTTACACTACACCACACTACATCACACTATGTTACACTACATCACACTATGTTACACTACATCACACTATGTTACACTACATCACACTATGTTACACTACATCACACTACATTACACTACATTACACTACATCACACTGTTACACTACATCACACTATGTTACACTACACCACACTACATCACACTATGTTACACTACATCACACTATGTTACACGACATCACACTACATCACACTATGTTACACTACATTACACTATATCACACTATGTTACACTACATCACACTATGTTACACTACACCACACTATGTTACACTACACCACACTATACCACACCATATCACACTATGTTACACTATATCACACTATGTTAAACTACATCACACTATGTTACACTACATCACACTACATCACACTATGTTACACCACACCACACTACATCACACTATGTTACACTACATCACACTACATCACACTATGTTACACTACACCACTCACACACTATGTTACACTCACACTATGTTATCACTACATCACACTAATATGTTACATTACATCACACTATGTTACACTACATTACACACTACATCACACTATGTTATACTACATTACACTATACCACACTACATCACACTATGTTACACTACATCACACTATGTTACACTACATCACACTATGTTACACTACATTACACTATACCACACTACATCACACTATGTTACACTACATCACACTACATCATCACTATGTTACACTACATCACACTATGTTACACTACACCACACTACACCACACTATGTTACACTACATCACACTATGTTACACAACATCACACTACATCACACTATGTTACACCATCACACACCATGTTATACACTACATCACACTATGTTACACTACATCACACTACATCACACTATGTTACACTACATTACACTATACCTACACACACTATGTTATCACACTATGTTACACTACATCACACTATGTTACACTACATCACACTACAATGTTACACTACATTACACTCACATTACATCACACTATGTTAAACTACATCACACTATGTTACACTACATCACACTATCACACTACATCACACTATGTTACACTACATTACACTATGTTACACTACATCACACTATGTTACACTACATCACACTACACACATCACACTAATATGTTACACTACATCACACTACATCACACTATGTTACACTACACATTACACTATACCACACTACATCACACTATTTACACTACATCACACTACATCACACTATGTTACACTACATCACACTATGTTACACACATGTTACACTACATCACACTATGTTACACTACATCACACTATGTTACACTACATCACACTACATCACACTATGTTACACTACACACACTACATCACACTATGTTACACACTACATCACACTATGTTACACTACATCACACTATGTTACACAACACACTATGTTACATCACACTATGTTACACTACATCACACTATGTTACACTACATCACACTATGTTACACTACATTACACTACATCACACTATGTTACACTACATCACACACACTCACACTATGTTACACTTACATCACACTATGTTACACTATGTTACACTACATCACACTATGTTACACTACACATCACACTATGTTACACTACACACACACTACACTGTTACACTACATCACACTATGTTACACTACATTACACTATATCACACTATGTTACACTACATCACACTATGTTACACTACACCACACTATGTTACACTACACCACACTATGTTACACGATATCACACTATGTTACACTATATCACACTATGTTACACTACATCACACTACATCACACTATGTTACACTACATTACACTATGTTACACTACATCACACTCTGTTAAACTACATCACACTATGTTACACTACATTACAGTATACCACACTACATCACACTGTTACACTACATCACACTACATCACACTATGTTACACTACATTACACTATACCACACTACATCACACCACATTACACTACACCACACTGAACCACACCATACCGTACTACACAACACCACACATTGCCACACTACACCACACCACACCACACTACACCACACCATACCACACTACACCACACTACACCACACCATACCACACTACACCACACTACACCACACCATACCACACTACACAACACCACACATTGCCACACTACACCATACCACACTACACTACACCACACTACATCACTACATCACACTATTTTACACTACATCACACCACATTACACTATGTTACACTACATCACACTATGTTACACTACATCACACTATGTTACACTACATCACACTATGTTACACTACATCACACTATGTTACACTACATCACACTATGTTACACTACATCACACTATGTTACACTACACCACACTACATCACACTATGTTACACTACATCACACTATGTTACACTACATCACACTATGTTACACTACATCACACTACATCACACTATGTTACACTACATCACACTATGTTACACTACATCACACTATGTTACACTACACCACACTACATCACACTATGTTACACTACATCACACTATGTTACACGACATCACACTACATCACACTATGTTACACTACATCACACTATGTTACACTACATCACACTACATCACACTATGTTACACTACATTACACTATGTTACATTACATCACACTATGTTAAACTACATCACACTATGTTACACTACATCACACTACATCACACTATGTTACACTACATTACACTATACCACACTATGTTACACTACATCACACTACATCACACTATGTTACACTACATCACACTATGTTACACTACACCACACTACATCACACTATGTTACACTACATCACACTATGTTACACAACATCACACTACATCACACTATGTTACACTACATCACACTATGTTACACTACATCACACTATGTTACACTACATCACACTATGTTACACTACATCACACTACATCACACTATACCACACTACATCACACTATGTTACACTACACCACACTATGTTACACTACACCACACTATGTTACACTACATCACACTATGTTACACACCTCACTACACTACATTACCACACTACATCACACTATGTTACACTACATCACACTACGTTACACTATGTTACACATCACACTATGTTACACTACATCACACTACATTACACACTATGTTACACTACATCACACTATGTTACACACACACACTACATCACACTATGTTACACTACACCACACTATGTTACACTACACCACACTATCTACACTACATCACACTATGTTACACTACATCACACTATGTTACACTACATCACACTATGTTACACTATGTTACACTACATCACACTATGTTACACTACATCACACTATGTTACACTACATCACACTATGTTACACTACATCACACTATGTTACACTACACTATGTTACATTACACTACACCACACTATGTTACACTACATCACACTATGTTACACTATGTTACACTACATCACACATCATGTTACACTACATCACACTATGTTACACCACATGCACTATGTTACACTACATCACACTATAATACTACACTCATTACACTATATCACACTATGTTACACTACATACATCACACTATGTTACACTACACCACACTATGTTACACTCACACTACACACACTATGTTACACGACATCACACTATGTTACACTATATCACACTATGTTACACTACATCACACTACATCACACACACTATGTTACACTACATTACACTATGTTACATTACATCACACTATGTTAAACTATGTTACATCACACTATGTTACACTACATCACACTACATCACACTATGTTACACTACATTACACTATACACACTACATACACACTACATCATGTTACACTACATCACACTATGTTACACTACATTACACTACATCACACTATGTTACACTACATCACACTATGTTACACTACATGTTACACACTACATCACACTATGTTACACTACATCACACTATGTTACACTCACATCACACTATGTTACACTACATCACACTATACACTACACTTACATTACACTCATCACACTATGTTACACTACATCACACTATGTTACACTACATCACACTATGTTACACTACATCACACTCACACTACATCACACTATGTTACACAACATCACACTATGTTACACTACATCACACTGTTACACTACATCACACTATGTTACACTACATCACACACTATGTTACACTACACCACACTATATCACACTATGTTACACTACATCATACATCACACCATACACTACACCACACCATCACACTACATACACATACCACACACTACATTACACATAATACACTACACACTACACACTATGTTACACTACACCACACTCATGTTACACACACCACACATCACACTATGTTACACTACATCACACTACACACACTACACCACACACGACATCACACTACATCACACTATGTTACACTACATCACACTACATCACACTATACCACACTACACCACACTATACACACTATGTTACACTACATCACACTATGTTACACCACACCACACTACATCACACTATGTTACACTACATTGTTACACTATACCACACTATACATCACACTATGTTACACTACATCACACTATGTTACACTACATTACACTATGTTACACCAAACTACACCACACTATGTTACACTATCACACTATGTTACACTACATCACACTATGTTACACTACATCACACTATGTTACACTACATCACACTAAACATTACACTACATCCACACTACATCACACTATGTTACACACTACATTACACTATACATCACACTACACTACACACACACCATACATCACACTATGTTACACTACATTACACTATGTTACATACATCACACTATGTTACACTACATCACACTATGTTACACTACACTTACACTACACTGTTACACACTACACATCACACTATGTTACACTACATCACACTATGTTACACCACATCACACTATGTTACACTACATTACACACACTATATCACACTATGTTACACTACATCACACTATGTTACACTAC
The DNA here is from genome assembly GCF_034236695.1 of Oncorhynchus nerka. Taxonomy (NCBI): domain Eukaryota; kingdom Metazoa; phylum Chordata; class Actinopteri; order Salmoniformes; family Salmonidae; genus Oncorhynchus; species Oncorhynchus nerka. The sequence goes on from NC_088404.1 coordinate 8,862,179, forward strand.
ACCACACACTATGTTACACTACACCACACTATGTTCACACTACACCACACTCATGTTACACTACATTACACTATGTTACACTATCACACTATGTTACACTACATCACACTACATCACACTATGTTACACTACATTACACTATACCACACTACATCACACTATGTTACACTACATCACACTACATCACACTATGTTACACTACATTACACTATGTTACACTACATCACACTATGTTACACTACATCACACTATGTTACACTACACCACACTACTACATCACACTATTACACTACATCACACTATGTTACACTACATACACTATGTTACACTACACTATCACACTATGTTAATACTACATCACACTATGTTACACTACACTCACACTACATCACACTATGTTACACTACATTACACTACACCACACTACATCACACTATGTTACACTACATCACACTATGTTACACTACATCACACTATGTTACACTACATTACACTATGTTACATTACATCACACTATGTTACACTACATCACACTATGTTACACTACACTACATCACACTATGTTACACTACATCACACTATGTTACACTACATCACACTATGTTACTACACCACACTACATCACACTATGTTACACTACATCACACTATGTTACACTACATCACACTATGTTACACTACATTACACTACATCACACTATGTTACACTACATCACACTATACCACACATACATCACACTATGTTACACTACATCACACTACATACACATTACACTACATCACACTATGTTACACTACATCACACTATGTTACACTATACCACACTACTTACACTCCATCACACTATGTTACACTACATCACACTATACCACACTACATCACACTACATACACTACATCACACTACATCACACTATGTTACACTACATCACACTATGTTACACTCACACCACACTATACCACACTACATCACACTATGTTACACTACACTACATCACACTACATCACACTATGTTATACTACATCACACTACACTCACACTATGTTACACTCACATCACACTATACCACACTACATCACACTACATTACACTCACATCACACTATACCGTACATCATCACACATGTTACACTACACACACTACATCACACTATTGTTACACTACATCACACTATGTTACACTACACCACACTACATCACACTACATCATACTATACACTACATCACCACTATGTTACACTACATCACACTATGTTACACTACATCACACTATGTTACACTACACTCACACTACATCACACTATGTTACACTACATCACACTATGTTACACTACATCACACTATGTTACACTACATCACACTATGTTACACTACATCACACTATGTTACACTACATCACACTATACCACACTACATCACACTATGTTACACTACACCACACTATGTTACACTACACCACACTATGTTACACTACATCACACTATGTTACACTATATCCACACTATGTTATGTTAACATCACACTATGTTACACTACATCACACTATGTTACACTCATCACTATGTTACATCACACTATGTTACACTACATCACACTATGTTACATACATCACACTATCACACTACACTACATCACACTACATACACTGTTACACTACACACACTACATCACACTACATCACACTACATCACACTATGTTACACTACATTACACTATGTTACACTACATCACACTATGTTACACTACATCACACTACATCACACTATGTTACACTACATTACACTATACCACACTACATCACACTATGTTACACTACATCACACTATGTTACACTACATCACACTATGTTACACTACATTACACTATACCACACTACATCACACTATGTTACACTACATCACACTACATCACACTATGTTACACTACATCACACTATGTTACACTACACCACACTACATCACACTATGTTACACTACATCACTATGTTACACTCATGTCACACTACATCACACTACACTCACATCACACTATGTTACACTACATCACACTATACCACTACACCACTACATCACACTACACACTACATCACACTATATACACTGTTACATTACACTATAATACACATACATCACACTATGTTACACTACATCACACTATGTTACACTACATCACACTATGTTACACTACATGACACTATGTTACATTACATACCACACTATGTTACACTACACTCATCACACCATGTTACACCACACACACTACATCACACTATGTTACACTACATTACACTATACCACACTACATCACACTATGTTACACTACATCACTATGTTACATACACACTATGTTACACTACATCACACTACATCACACTACATACCACATTACACTATACCACACTACATCACACTATGTTACACTACACTCACACTACATCACTATGTTACACTACATCACACTATGTTACACTACACCACACTATATCACACTATGTTACACTACATCACACTATGTTACACACATCACACTATGTTACACATACTATGTTACACTACATCACACTATGTTACACTACATCACACTATGTTACACTACATCACACTATGTTACACTACATCACACTATGTTACACTACATATACACTACATCACACTATGTTACACTACATCACACTATGTTACACTACACCACACTCACACATACACTATGTTACACTACATCACACTACATCACACTATGTTACACTACATCACACTATGTTACACTATGTTACACTACATCACACTATGTTACACTACATCACACACTATGTTACACTACATCACACTATACACACTACATCACACTATGTTACACTACATCACACTCATGTTACACTACATCACACTATGTTACACTACATCACACTATGTTACACTACATCACACTATGTTACACTACACACACATCACACTATGTTACACTACACCACACTATGTACATCACACTACATCACACTATGTTACACTACATCACACTATGTTACACTACATCACACTATGTTACACTACATCACACTATGTTACACTACATTACACTACACTACATCACACTATGTTACACTACATCACACACTATACCACACTACATCACACTGTTACACTACATCACACTACATCACACTATGTTACACTACATTACACTATACCACACTCACATCACACCACATTACACTACACCACACTGACACCACACCATACCATACTACACAACACCACACATTGCCACACTACACCACACCACACCACACTACACCACACACACTACACACATCACACCACACACACCACACCACACCACACTACCCACACTACACCACACTACACCACACCATACCACACTATGTTACACTAATCACCTACACATTGCACACTACACCATACCACACACTTACACTACACCACACTACATCACTACATCACACTATTTTTACACTACATCACACTATGTTACACTACACACACTATGTTACACTATTACATCACACTACATCACACTTACACTACATCACACTATGTTACACTACATCACACTATGTTACACTACATATCACACTATGTTACACTACATCACACTATGTTACACTACACCATACACACTACATCACACTATGTTACACTACATCACACTATGTTACACTACATCACACTATGTTACACTACATCACACTATGTCACACTATGTTACACTATGTTACACTACATCACACTATGTTACACTACATCACACTATGTTACACTACACCACACTTACATCACACACTATGTTACACTACATCACACTATGTTACACTACATCACACTATGTTACACTACATCACACTATGTTACACTACATCACACTACATCACACTATGTTACACTACATTACACTATGTTACACTACATCACACTATGTTACACTACATCACACTATGTTACACTACATCACACTATGTTACACTCATATCACACTATGTTACATACATCACACTATGTTACACTATACCACACTATGTTACACTATTTTACACTACATCACACTATGTTACACTACATCACACTATACCACACTACACTACATCCACTATGTTACACTACATCACACTATGTTACACTACACTACACACACTATGTTACACTGTGTTACATCACACTACATCACACTATGTTACACTACATCACACTATACCACACTACATCACACTATGTTACACTCATCACACTATGTTATACTACATCACACTATGTTACACTCACATTACACTAATACATTACACTACATCACACTATAATACACCACACTACATCACACTATGTTACACTACATCACACTATGTTACACTACATCACACTACACTATGTTACACATCACACTATGTTACACTACATTACACTACATTACACTACATCACACTATGTTACACTTACATACACACTATGTTACATCACACTATGTTACACTATGTTACACTACATCACACTATGTTACACTACATCACACTATGTTACACTACATCACACTATGTTACACTACGTTACACTACATCACACTATGTTACACTATGTTACACTACATCACACTATGTTACACTACATCACACTATGTTACACTATGTTACACTACATCACACTATGTTACACTACATCACACTATGTTACACTACATCACACTATGTTACACTACATCACACTATGTTACACTACATCACACTATGTTACACTACATCACACTATGTTACACTACATCACACTATGTTACACTATGTTACACTACATCACACTATGTTACACTATGTTACACTACATCACACTATGTTACACTACACCACACTATGTTACACTACGTTGCACTATGTTACACTACATCACACTATGTTACACTACATTACACTATATCACACTATGTTACATCACACTACACCACACTATGTTACACTACACCACACCATGTTACACTACACCACACTATGTTACACGGATATCAAACTATGTTACACTACATCACACTATGTTACACTACATCACACACTAAACATCACACCATAATACACTACATCACACTATGTTACACTACATCACACTATGTTACACTACATCACACTATGTTACACTACATTACACTACACCACTACATTACTACATCACACTATGTTACACTACATCACACTATGTTACACACTACACCACACTACATCACACTATGTTACACTACATCACACTATGTTACACAACATCACACTACATCACACTATGTTACACTACATCACACTATGTTACACTACATCACACTATGTTACACTACATCACACTATGTTACACTACACACTATAACACTACATCACACTATGTTACACTCACATACATACATCACACTACATCACACTATGTTACACTACATCACTACTATGTTACACTACATCACACTACATCACACTATGTTACACTACATCACACTATACACTTTACACTACATCACACTATGTTACACTACATCACACTATGTTACACTACACACCACACTACATCACACTATGTTACACTACATCACACTATGTTACACAACATCACTACACTACATCACACTATGTTATACTACATCACACTATGTTACACATACATCACACTATGTTACACACACACACATCACACTATGTTACACTACATTACACTATACCACACTACATACTATGTTACACTACATCACACTATGTTACACTACATCACACTATGTTACACGACATCACTATGTTACTATATCACACTATGTTACACTATACTTACACACTACACTCATCACACTATGTTACACTACATCACACTATGTTACACTACACCACACTATGTTACACTACGTTACACTACATCACACTATGTTACACTACATTACACTATATCACAATATGTTACACTACATACACTATGTTACACTACATCACACTATGTTACACTAACACTACCACACTATGTTACACTACATCACACTATGTTACACTACATTACACTATATCACACTATGTTACACTATATCACACTATGTTACACTACATCACACTACATCACACTATGTTACACTACATTACACTATGTTACACTACATCACACTCTGTTAAACTACATCACACTATGTTACACTACATCACACTACATCACACTATGTTACACTACATTACACTATACCACACGACATCACACTATGTTACACTACATCACACTACATCACGCTATGTTACACTACATTACACTACACTACACCACACCATACCACACTACACCACACTACACCACACCATACCACACTACACCACACTACACCACACCCACACCATACACACACCACTACCACACACACCACACCACACTACACCACACCATACCACACTACACCACACTACCATCACATCACACCATACACACTACACCACACTACACCACACTACACTACATCACACTACACCACACCATACCACACTATGTTACCACATCCACACAACACTACATCACACCATACCACACTACACCACACTGTTACACTACATCATACACCACACACTACACTACACTACACCACACCACGCACTACACACACTACACCACACCACACTACACCACACTACACCATACACATACACTACACCACACCACACCATACCACACTACACTACACCACACTACACCACACTATACCACACTCATACACCACATACATACTACATTACACTATACACACTAAACTACATCACACTATGTTACACTACATCACACTATGTTACACTACATCACACTACATCACTACATCACACTATGTTACACTACATCACACTACACTACACACTACATCACACTATGTTACACTACATCACACTACATCACACTATGTTACACTACATCACACTATGTTACACTACACCACACTACATCACTATGTTACACTACATCATACTTACATACATCACACTATGTCACACTATGTTACACTACATCACACTATGTTACACTACATCACACTATGTTACACTACATCACACTATGTTACACTACATTACACTACATCACACTATGTTACACTACATCACACTATGTTACACTACATCACACTATGTTACACTACATCACACTATGTTACACTACACCACACTACATCACACTATGTTACACTACATCACACTATGTTACACTACATCACACTACATCACACTATACCACTATACCACACTACATCACACTATTTTACACTACATCACACTATGTTACACTACATCACACTATGTTACACTACATCACACTATGTTACACTACATCACACTATGTTACACTACATCACACTATGTTACACTACATTACACTACATCACACTATGTTACACTACATCACACTATGTTACACTACATTTACACTATGTTACACTCATCACACTATGTTACACTCACATCACACATCACACTATGTTACACTACATCACACTATGTTACACTACATCACACTATGTTACACTACATCACACTATGTTACACTACATCACACTATGTTACACTACATCACACCATGTTACACTACATTACACTATGTTACACACATTACACCACATACCACTGTACATACCACACTCACTACACCACACCTCACCACACCACACCACACTACACCACACCATACCACACTACACCACACTACACTACACCATACCACACTACACCACACTACACCACACCACACTACACCACACCATACCACACTACACCACACTACACCACACCATACCACACTACACCACACTCCATCACATCACAATACACCACACCACACCACACCACACTACACCATACGCTACACCACACCATACCACACTACACCACTCCACACTACACCATACAACACTACACCACACTACACCACACTACACCACACCACGCCATACCACACTACCACACATACACATACTACACTACACCACACTATACTATACACTACACCACACCACGCCATACCACACTACACTACACCACACTACCACACCACACCATACCATACCACACTAAACACACAACACCACACATTGCCACACTACACCATACCACACTCACACTACACCACACCACACATTACCACACCATACCACACTACACCACACTACACCACACCATACCACACCACACTACACCACACTACACCATACCACACTACACCACACCACACACCACACCACACCACACCACAGTGTTACACTCACACTACACCACACATCACACTCACACTACACTATACCACACCACATTACACTATGTTACACTACATCACACTATACACTACATCACACTATGTTACACTACATCACACTATGTTACACTACATCATACTATGTATACCACACTACATCACACTACATTACACTATGTTACACTACATCACACTATGTTACACTACATTACACTACATCACACTATGTTACACTACATCACACTATGTTACACTACATCACACTATGTTACACTATGTTACACTACACCACACTATGTTACACTACACCACACTATGTTACACTACGTTACACTACATTACACTATGTTACACTACATCACACTACACCACACTATGTTACACTACATCACACTACACCACACTATGTTACACTATATCACACTATGTTACACTACATCACACTATGTTACACTACATCACAATATGTTACACACACTACACCACACCATACCACACTACACCACTCCACACTACACCATACAACACTACACCACACCATACCACACTAAACCACACTACACCATACGCTACACTACACTACACCACACCACGCCATACCACACTACACTACACCACACTACACCACACTACACCATACGCTACACTACACCACACCACGCCATACCACACTACACTCAACCACACTACACCACACCATACCATACTACACAACACCACACATTGCCACACTACACCACACCACACCACACTACACCACACCATACCACACTACACCACACCACACCACACCATACCACACTACACCACACCACACCACACCATACCACACTACACTACACCACACTACACCACACTACACCATACGCTACACTACACCACACCACGCCATACCACACAACACCACACATTGCCACACTACACCATACCACACTACACCACACCACACCACACTACACCACACCATACCACACTACACCAAAATACACCACACCATACCACACTACACCACACTACACCATACCACACTACACCACACCACACCACACTACACCACACCATACCACACTACACCACACCATACCACACTACACTACACCACACTATGTTACACTACATCACACCACATTACACTATGTTACACTACATCACACTATGTTACACTACACCACACACCATACACTATGTTACACTACATCACACTATGTTACACTACATCACACTACATCACACTATGTTACACTACATCACACTATGTTACACTACATCACACTACATCACACTATGTTACACTACATCACACTATGTTACACTACATCACACTATGTTACACTACATCACACTATGTTACACTACATCACACTATGTTACACTACATCACACTACATCACACTATGTTACACTACATCACACTATGTTACACTACATCACACTATGTTACACTACACCACACTATACCCCACCCATTACACTACCACACTATGTTACACTACACTACATTACACTATGTTACACTACATCACACTACACCACACTATGTTACACTACATCACACTACACCACACTATGTTACACTATATCACACTATGTTACACTACATCACACTATGTTACACTACATCACACTATGTTACACACGCTACACCACACCATACCACACTACACCACTCCACACTACACCATACAACACTACACCACACCATACCACACTAAACCACACTACACACACTTACACCATACACTACACCACGCTACATCACCACATACACTACACCACACTACACCACACTACTACACCATACTATGTTACACTACATTACACCACGCCATACCACACTACACTCAACCACACTACACCACACCATACCATACTACACACACCACTACACCACCATACACTACACACTATGTTACCTACACCACACACTACACCACACTACCACACCACACTACATCACACACACTACACCACACTATACCACACTACACTACACTCACACTATGTTACACTACATCACACCCACATTACACTGTTACACTACATCACACTATGTTACACTACACCACACTACATTACACTATGTTACACTACATCACATACATGTTACACTACATTACACTACATCAGTACACTATGTTACACTACATCACACTATGTTACACTACATCACACTATGTTACACTACATCACACTATGTTACACTACACCACACCATACACGACATCACACTACATCACACTATGTTACACTACATCACACTATGTTACACTACATCACACTACATCACACTATGTTACACTACACCACACTATGTTACACTACATTACACTATATCACACTATGTTACACTACATTACACTATGTTACACTACATCACACTATGTTACACTACATCACACTATGTTACACTACATCACACTACATCACACTATGTTACACTACATCACACTACATTACACTATGTTACACTACATCACACTATGTTACACTACACCACACTACATCACACTATGTTACACTACATCACACTATGTTACACTACATCACACTATGTTACACTACATCACACTATGTTACACTATGTTACACTACACCACACTATGTTACACTACACCACACTATGTTACACTACGTTACACTACATTACACTATGTTACACTACATCACACTACACCACACTATGTTACACTACATCACACTACACCACACTATGTTACACTATATACACACTATCCACACTACACCACACTACACCATAATACACTACATCACACTATGTTACCACACTACATCACACTATCAAACCATATGTTACACTACATCACACTATGTTACACACACCACCACTACACCACACCATTCCACACTATACCACACTCATACTACACACCACAATACATTACACTACACCACACTACAACACTACACCACACCACACCACACACACTAAACACATAATACACTACACTACACCATACCACACTACACCATACCACACCACACTACACACTACACCACACCATACCACACACCATAATACACCACACTACCACACCACACACACCACACACACTACACCACACCATACACCATACGCTACACACTACACCACACCACGCCATACCACACTACACTCAACCACACTACACCACACCATACCACACCACTACACAACACCATTGCACATTGCCTACACTACACCACACCACACCACACTCACACCACACCATACCACACTACACCACACTACACCACACCATACCACACTACACCACACCACTCCATACCACACTACACTACACCACACTACACCACACTACACCATACGCTACACTACACCACACCACGCCATACCACACTACACAACACCACACATTGCCACACTACACCATACCACACTACACCACACCACACCACACTACACCACACCATACCACACTACACCAAAATACACCACACCATACCACACTACACCACACTACACCATACCACACTACACCACACCACACCACACTACACACACACCATACCACACTACACACTACACCATACCACACTACACCACACTATGTTACACTACATCACACCACATTACACTCATGTTACACCACATCACACTATGTTAAGTACTACACCACTACACTACATCACACTATGTTACACTACACCACACCACACTGTTACACCACACACATACATCACACTATGTTACACTCACACTACATCCACACCATACACTACATCACACTACACCACACCATACCACACTACACCACACTATGTTACACCACATCACACTACATCACACTATGTTACACTACATCACACTACATCACACTATGTTACACCATTTACACCACACTATGTTACACTACATTACACTATATCACACTATGTTACACTACATTACACTATGTTACACTACATCACACTCACTGTTACACAACATCACACTACATCACACTATGTTACACTACATCACACTACACCATAATACACCACTATGTTACACTACATCACACTATGTTACACCACACTACATCACACTATGTTACACTACATCACACTATGTTACACTACATCACACTATGTTACACTACATCACACTATGTTACACTACACCATTACACACTACATTACACTATATCACACTATGTTACACTTACATTACACTATGTTACCATACCACTCACTACACCACACCATACCACACTACACTACACCACACACTATACCACACTATGGTGTACCATACCATCACACTATGTTGCCACTCATCACACTACGTCACACTATGTTATACTACATTACACTATTACACTACATCACACTATGTTACACTACATCACCCTGTTACACACACTATGTTACACTACATCACACTATGTTACATCACACTATGTTACACTCATTACAATCACTATACACTACATTACACTATGTTACATCACATTACACATCACACTACCACACTACATACCACACACTATTTTTTACCATACTATACACTACACCACACTATACCACTATCACACTATGTTACACTACATCACTTGTTACACTCATCACACTATGTTATCACTACATCACTACATCACTATGTTACACTCAACCATACCACACTACATCACACTATCTTACACTACATCACACCACACCACACTATGTTGTTAATTGCACCTCACCATACCACACTACACCACACTATCACCCATACAATGTTACACTACACCACACCACACTACACCACACCATCATACCACACTACACCACACTACACCACACCATACACTATTTTACACTCATCACACTACACCACACACTACACCACACTATGTTACATACCACACTACCACACCATACCACACTGACACCACACTACACCATAATACACCACACTAGACCACACCATACCACTAAACCACACTACACCATAATACACCACACTCACCATACCATACCACACTAAACCACACTACACCATAATACACCACACTAAACCACACCACACCATAACACCACACTACACCATACACCACACACTACACCATACGCTACACCACACCATACCACACCATACCACACCATACCACACTCTGCCACACCATCCATACCACACCTATACCACACTACACTAGACACACTTCACACCATTCCACATACACCACACCATACCACTACACCACACCATACCACACACACTACACCATAATACACACTACACCAAACCATACCACACTACACCATACCATACCACACTAAACCACACTACACCATAATACACCACACTAAACCACACCACACTACACCATAACACACTACACTACACTACACCATACCACA
>NC_088404.1:8876253-8951253 GCF_034236695.1 Oncorhynchus nerka
ATCACACTATGTTACACTACATCACACCACATCACACTATGTTACACTACATCACACTATGTTACACTATGTCACACTACATCACACTATGTTACACATTGCTACTATGTTACACTACTCACACTATGTTATACTACATTACACTATATCACACTATGTTATACTACATATCACACTATGTTACGACTACATCAAACTATGTTACACTATCACCATGTTACACACTACATACCACACTATGTTACACTCACACACACTATGTAGCATTTACATCACACTACGTTACATTTATAGCATTACACTATGTTACACTACATCACACTATTTGCACCACACTATTTACACTACTCCTATTACACTACTATGTTACACTCATATCAAACTATGTTACACTACATCACACTATGTTACACTACATCACACTATGTCACACTACACCACACTATGTTACACTACATACCTATACACACACACACTATACACACATTGCCACACTACACCATACCACACTACACCACACCACACCACACTACACCACACCACGCTATACCACACTACACCACACTACACACTACACCATACCACACTACACCACACCACACTCATACACCACACCATACCACACTACACCACACTACACCATACCATTCCGCACTCAACACATTGCCACACTACACTACACCATACCACACTACACCACACCATTCCACACCTACACCACACCATACCACTACACCACACCATACCACACCATCACCACACCATGTTACACCACACCATACCACACTACACCAGCACTTACACCACACTATGCATACCGCCACATTTACATTACACCACACACTTACACCATACCACAACAACACCACACCATTTACACACTACGCACAACACCACACCATGTTACACTCACACTACATCACACTATGTTACTACATCACACCACACCACACCACACCATACCATACATATTACACCATTTATACCACACTATACCATAATACACCACATCACACCACACCATACCACACTACATCAGCACACTACACCATAATACACCACACTACACCATACCATACCACACTAAACCACACTACACCATAATACACCACACTAAACCACACCCACACTACACCATAACACACTACACTACACTACACCATACCACACTATACTTCTACACTACACACACTATGTTAATACTACACCACACATACACTACACCATACCACACTACACCACACCACACTACACCACACTACATCACACTACATCACACCATACCATACCACACTCACACCATACCACACTAAACCACATTACACCATAATACACCACACTTACACCACACTACACTATTTACACCACACTACATCACACTATGTTACACATACACCACACTACTGTTACACTACATACCACACTATGTTACACTACATCACTATATTTTCCACACACTACACCACACCACACCATACTATGTTACACTACATTACACTATGTTACACCATACCACACTACATTACACTATGTTACACTACATCACAACTACACTACATCACACTTACATTACACTATGTTACACTACATCACACTATGTTACACTTACATCACACATTTATGTTACACATACATCACACTATGTTACACTTACATCACATTTACATATGTTACACTACATCACACTGTTACACTCCATCACCACTATGTTACACTACATTACACTATACCACACTATGTTACACTACATTACACTATGTTACACTATCACACTGCACACTTCACACTATGTTACACTACATCACACTGTTACACCACATCACACTATGTTACACTACATTACACTACACACACATTACACTATGTTACACTACATCACACTACTACACCACACTACATCACACTATGTTACACTACATCACACTATGTTACACTACATCACACTATGTTACACTACATCACACTATGTTACACTACATTACACTATGTTACACTACATCACACTACATCACACCTACATTTACTATGTTACACTATACACACATTACATCACACTATGTTACACTACATCACACTATGTTACACTACATCACACCACACTACATCACACTATGTTACACTACATCACACTATGTTACACTACATCACACTATGTTACACTATGTTACATCACACACTATGTTACACTCACACACTATGTTACACACGTTACACATTACACTATGTTACACTACATCACACTACACCACACTATGTTACACTACATCACACTACACCACACTATGTTACACTATATCACACATGTTACACTACACACACTATGTTACACTACATCACACTATGTTACACACGCTTACACCACACTATGTTACATACATCACACTACACCACTCCACACTACACTATCACACTACACCACACCATACCACACTAAAACCACACTCACCACTATGTTACACTACACTCACACACCACGTTACCACACTACACTCACTACATCACACCATGTTACACTACACCATACGCTACACTACACCACACCACGCATACCACACTACACCTTAACCACACCATACCATACTACACAACACCACACATTGTTACACTACACCACACCACACCACATCACACCATACCACACTACACCACACTACACCACACCATACCACACTACACCACACCACTCCATACCACACTACACTACACCACACCACACTACACCATACGCCCACACTACACCACACCACGCCATACCACACTACACAACACCACACATTGCCACACTACACCATACCACACTACACCACACCACACCACACTACACCACACCATACCACACTACACCAAAATACACCACACCATACCACACTACACCACACTACACCATACCACACTACACCACACCACACCACACTACACCACACCATACCACACTACACCACACCATACCACACTACACCACACTATGTTACACTACATCACACCACATTACACTATGTTACACTACATCACACTATGTTACACGACATCACACTACATCACACTATGTTACACTACATCACACTATGTTACACTACATCACACTACATCACACTATGTTACACTACATCACACTACATCACACTATGTTACACTACATCACACTATGTTACACTACATTACACTATATCACACTATGTTACACTACATTACACTATGTTACACTACATCACACTATGTTACACAACATCACACTACATCACACTATGTTACACTACATCACACTATGTTACACTATGTTACACTACATCACACTATGTTACACTACATCACACTATGTTACACTACATCACACTATGTTACACTACATCACACTATGTTACACTACACCACACTATGTTACACTATGTTACACTACATTACACTATATCACACTATGTTACACTACATTACACTATGTTACACTACATCAAACTATGTTACACTACACCACACTATACCACACTATGTTACACTACATCACACTATGTCACACTACATCACACTATATCACACTACATTACACTATGTTACACTACATCACACTATGTTACACTACATCACCCTGTTACACTACATCACACTACATCACACTATGTTACACTACACACACACTATACATTACACTACACACACACACATCACACCATGTTACTACACACACTACACCATTGCACCACACTACACATACTACACAACACACACATACACTACACCTCACCATACCACACTACACCACACCATACCACACTACACCACACCATACACTTACCACACTACACCACACTACACCACACCACACTACACCACACTACACCACACACCACACTACACTACACCATTCACACACCATACCATACACTACACCACACCACCACACTGTTATTGCACCACACACACTACACCATACCACACATCACACACTACACCACACCATACTGCACTACACCACACCATACCACACTACACCAACACCATACCACACTATACCACACTACACCACCATACCACACCACACTACACCACACCATACCACACTACACCACACTACACCATAATACACCACACTAGACCACACCACACCACACCACACTACCATAATACACCACACTACACCATACAACACCACACTACACCACACCACTATATTACACTACACCACACTACACCACCACATACACACTACACTACACCACACCACACTACACTACACACACTACCATACACTACACTACACTACACCACACCACACTACACCACACCATACCATACACACTACAACTACACCACACCATACCACAATACACTACACTATACTACACTACACTACACCACACCCATATACACCACACTACACTACACCACACCACCATACTACACTACACTACACCACTATTACCACTACCCACACCATACCACACCATACCACTACACCACTACACCACACTAACACCACACCACACTTACACTACACCACACCATACACTCCATACTACACCATACTACACTACACCACACCATACACCCACACTACACCACACTACACCATAAACCATACACACTACACCATACCACACTAAACCATACACCACACTACACTACACTACACCACACCATACTACACCACACTACACCACACTACACTACACCACACTACAGTACACCACACCATACACACTACACCACACCATACCACACTACACCACACTACACCACACCACACCACACACCATACCACACTACACCACACCATACTACACCACACTATGTTACACTACATCACACTATGTTACACTACATTACACTATACCACACTATGTTACACTACATCACACTATGTTACACTACATCACACTACATCACACTACATCACACTATGTTACACTACATTACACTATACCACACTACATCACACTATGTTACACTACATTACACTATGTTACACTACATCAAACTATGTTACACTACACCACACTATGTTACACTACACCACACTATGTTACACTACATCACACTATGTTACACTACATCACACTATGTTACACTACATCACACTATGTTACACTATGTTTCACTACGTTACACTACATCACACTGTTACACTACATCACACTATGTTACACTACATTACACTATACCACACTATGTTACACTACATCACACTATGTTACACTACATTACACTATACCACACTATGTTACACTACATCACACTATGTTACACTACATCACACTATGTTACACCACACCACACTACACCACACTACACTACACTACACCACACCATTCCACACTACACCACACCATACTACACTACACCACACCATACCACACCACACTACACCATAATACACCACACTACACCAAACCATACCACACTACACCATACCATACCACACTAAACCACACTACACCATAATACACCACACTAAACCACACTACACCATAATACACCACACTACACCACACCACACTACACCATACCACACTACAGTACACTACACCATACCACACTACACTACACCACACCATACTACACCACACTACACCACACTACACCACACCATACCCCACCATACCACACTACACCACACCATACTACACCACACTATGTTACACTACATCACACTATGTTACACTACATTACACTATACCACACTATGTTACACTACATCACACTATGTTACACTACATCACACTATGTTACACTACATCACACTACATCACACTACATCACACTATGTTACACTACATTACACTATACCACACTACATCACACTATGTTACACTACATTACACTATGTTACACTACATCAAACTATGTTACACTACACCACACTATGTTACACTACACCACACTATGTTACACTACATCACACTATGTTACACTACATCACACTATGTTACACTATGTTACACTACGTTACACTACATCACACTGTTACACTACATCACACTATGTTACACTACATTACACTATACCACACTATGTTACACTACATCACACTATGTTACACTACACCACACTACACCACACCATTCCACACTACACCACACCATACCACACTACACCACACCATACCACACCATAATACACCACACTACACCAAACCATACCACACTACACCATACCTGACCACACTACACCACACTATGTTACACTACATCACACTACATCACACTATGTTACACTACATTACACTATACCACACTACATCACACTATTTTACACTACATCACACTATGTTACACTACACCACACTACACCACACTACATCACACTATGTTACACTACATCACACTATGTTACACTACATCACACTATGTTACACTACATCACACTATGTTACACTACATCACACTATACCACACTACATCACACTATGTTACACTACATTACACTATGTTACACTACATTACACTATGTTACACTACACCACACTATGTTACACTACACCACACTATGTTACACTACATCACACTATGTTACACTACATCACACTATGTTACACTACATCACACTGTTACACTACATCACACTATGTTACACTACATTACACTATACCACACTACATCACACCACATTACACTACACCACACTACACCACACCATACCATACTACGCAACACCACACATTGCCACACTACACCATACCACACTACACCACACTACACCTCACCACACCACACTACACCACACCATACCACACTACACCACACTACACCACACCATTCCGCACTACACCACACTACACCACACCATACCACACTACACCACACTACACCACACCATTCCACACTACACCACACCATACCACACTACACCACACCATACCACACTACACTACACCACACTATGTTACACTACATCACACCACATTACACTATGTTACACTACATCACACTATGTTACACTACACCACACTACATCACACTATGTTACACTACATCACACTATGTTACACGACATCACACTACATCACACTACACCATACTACATCACACTATGTACACACTACATCACACTACACACTATGTTACACTACATCACACTATGTTACACTACACCACACTATGTTACACGACATCACACTACATCACACTATGTTACACTACATCACACTATGTTACACGACATCACACTACATCACACTATGTTACACTACATCACACTATGTTACACGACATCACACTACATCACACTATGTTACACTACACCACACTATGTTACACTACGTTACACTACATTACACTATGTTACACTACATCACACTACACCACACTATGTTACACTACATCACACTACACCACACTATGTTACACTATATCACACTATGTTACACTACATCACACTATGTTACACTACATCACACTATGTTACACACGCTACACCACACCATACCACACTACACCACTCCACACTACACCATACAACACTACACCACACCATACCACACTAAACCACACTACACCATACGCTACACTACACTACACCACACCACGCCATACCACACTACACTACACCACACTACACCACACTACACCATACCACACTAAACCACACCACGCTATACCACACTACACTCAACCACACTACACCACACCATACCACTACACCACACCACACCATTGCCATTCACACCACACCACACCACACTACACCACACCACACCACACCATACCACACTACACCACACCATACCACACTACACTACACCACACTATGTTACACTACATCACACCACATTACACTATGTTACACTACATCACACTATGTTACACTACACCACACTACATCACACTATGTTACACTACATCACACTATGTTACACGACATCACACTACATCACACTATGTTACACTACATCACACTATGTTACACTACATCACACTACATCACACTATGTTACACTACATCACACTATGTTACACTACACCACACTATGTTACACGACATCACACTACATCACACTATGTTACACTACATCACACTATGTTACACTACATCACACTACATCACACTATGTTACACTACACCACACTATGTTACACTACATTACACTATATCACACTATGTTACACTACATTACACTATGTTACACTACATCACACTATGTTACACTACACACACTATGTTACACTTCACACCACACACACTATGTTACACTACATCACACTATGTTACACTACATCACACTATGTTACACTACACCACACTACATCACACTATGTTACACTACATCACACTATGTTACACTACATCACACTATGTTACACTACATCACACTATGTTACACTACACACTACACCACACTATGTTACACTACATCACACTATGTTACACTACATTACACTACATCACACCACACACTACATCACACACCACACTATGTTACACTACATCACACTACACCACACTATGTTACACTACATCACACTATGTTACACTACATCACACTATGTTACACTACACCACACTACACCACACTACACACACATTACACACACTACACTACACTACACCACACTACACCACACTATGTTACACTACACCACACTACACCACACTACACCAAACCATACCACACTACACCACCACCATAACCACACTACACTAATACCACACTACACTACACACTACACCATACATACACACACTACACCACACTTACCACACACTACATCACACTACACCACACCATACCATACTACACCACACACCACACCATTGCCACACTACACCACACCACACACACACCACACCACACCATACCACACTACACCACACACACATGTTACACTACACCATACTACATCACACTACACTACACCACACCATACTACACCACACTATGTTACACTACATCACACTACACACTACATCACACTATACACACATTACACCACACCACACACACATACACACATACCACACTACATTACACTATGTTACACTACATACACTACACCACACTACACCACACTACACCACTACACCACACTATACCACACTACACCACACTATGTTACACTACACACTACACCACACTATGTTACACCACACCACACTACACCACACTATGTTACACTACACCACACCATACCACACTACACCACACTATGTTACACTACACACACTACATCACACTATGTTACACTACATCACACTATGTTACACTACATCACACTACATCACACTATGTTACACTACATCACACTATGTTACACTATCACACTACATCACACTATGTTACACTACATCACACTATGTTACACTACATCACACTATGTTACACTACATCACACTATGTTACACTACATCACACTACACACACTACATTACACTATACCACACTACATCACACTATGTTACACTACATCACACTATGTTACACCATCACACTACATCACACTATGTTACACTACATCACACTATGTTACACTACATCACACTACATGTTACACTACATCACACTATACCACACTACACTATGTTACACTATGTTACACTACATCACACTATGTTACACTACATCACACTATGTTACACTACATCACACTATGTTACACTACATCACACTATGTTACACTACATCACACTATGTTACACTACATCACACTATGTTACACTATGTCACACTACATCACACTATGTTACACTACATCACACTATGTTACACTACACCACACTATACACACTATGTTACACTACATCACACTATGTTACACTACATCACACTATGTTACACTACATCACACTATGTTACACTACATCACACTATGTTACACTACATCACTATGTTACACTACATCACACTATGTCACACTATGTTACACTATACACACACTACACTACTCACACTATGTTACACTACACCACACTACACCACACCCATACACACATCACCACACATTGCCACACTACACACCACACTACACTACACACACCACACTACACACTTACACCACACCACACTACACCACACTACACCACACCACTACACTGTTACACTACACCACACCATACCACACTAACCACACTACACCACACTACACCACACTACACCACACTCACACCACACCATACCACACTACACCACACTACACACTACACCACACCATACCACACTACACACACACTACACACACCATACCACACTACACTACACCACACCATACCACACTACACACACCACACCACCATACCACACACACACTACACCACCACTACACCACACTATACCACACCACACCACACTATGTTACACTACACACACACCATACCATACTACACTACACCACACCACACCACTACACCACACCATACACACACTACACTACACTACACCACACCATACCACACTACACCACACCATACCACTACCACACTACACCACACTACACCACACTACACCACACCATACCACACTAACCACACTACACCATACCACACTTACACCACACCACACACACCATACCACACACATATGTTACACTACACTACACCATACATCACACTACCACACTACACCATACCACACACTACACCATACCACACTACACTTTACACCACATCACACTACACCACACTACACCACACTACACCACACCATACCACACTACACCACACACTACACACACTATGTTACACTACACTACACACTACACCATAATACACTACACTTACCATACTACACCACACTTACACTATTACACTTACACTACATACACTATGTTACACTACATCACACTATACCACACATACACTACTACACCACACTTGCACACACTACATTACACACTATGTTACACTACATCACACTATGTTACACTACATCACACTATGTTACACTACATCACACTATGTTACACTACATCACACTATGTTACACTATGTTACACTACACTACACCACACCACACTACATTACACTACATTACACTACATCACACTATGTTACACTACACCACACTATGTTACACTACATCACACTACACTACATCACACTATGTTACACTACACCACACCATGTTACACTACACCACACCACACCACTACACACACCATACACACTACACCATGTTACCACACTACACCACACTATGTTACACTACATCACACTACATCACACTTGTTACACCACTACATCACACCACACTATACACACACTACACCATACCACACTATGTTACACCACATCACACTATGTTACACTACACCACACTACATCACACTATGTTACACTACATCACACTATGTTACACTACATCACACTATGTTACACTACATCACACTGTTACACTACATTACACACTACATCACACTATGTTACACTACATTACACTATATACACTACATCACACTATGTTACACTACATCACACTATGTTACACTACATCACACTATGTTACACTACATCACACTATGTTACACTACATCACACTATGTTACACTACATTACACTATACCACACTACACACACACACACACCATGTTACACTACATCACCATACACACTACATCACACTACACCATACATCACACTTACATCACACCACACTACATTACACTATACCACACTACATCACACTACACTTACACTACACCACACACTATACCACTACCATACCACACTACACACACCACACCTCATACCACACCACACCACACCACACTACACCACACCATACCACACTACACCACACTACACCACACTATTCCACACTACACCACACTACACCACACCACACTACACCACACTATACCACACTACACCACACCATACCACACCACACCACACCATACACCATACACTACACCACACCATACCACACCACACTACACTCACACCATACCACACTACACCACACTACACTACACCATACCACACCACACTACACCACACTATACCACACTACACCACACTAAACCACACCACACCACACCATACCACACTAAACCACACCACACACACTACACCACACTACACCATACCATACCACACTAAACCACACTACACCATAATACACCACACTAAACCACACCACACTACACCATAACACACTACATACTTACCACACCATACCACACTACACTACACCACACACTACACCACACTACACACCATACCACACTACACTACACCACACTACATGTTACACCACACCACACTACACTACACCACATACACACTACTACACCATACCACACTAAACCACACTACACCATACCATACCACACTAAACACACACACCATACCACACTACACCACACTACACCATAATACACCACACACCACACCATACCACACTACACCACACTACACCACACTACACCACACTACACCACACCATACTACACCACACTACACCATACCATACACACACTATGTTACACTACACACACATACCACACTACACCACACCACACCACACCACACTACACCATACACTACATCACACTATGTTACACTACACCACACTACACCACACACCACACCATACACCATACCACACTACACCACACACTCCACATCACACTATGTTACACTACATCACACTACACCACACCATACACACACTACACACCATACCATACATCACACACCACTTCCACACTACACTACACTATACCACACTACACTCACACTATGTTACACACATCACACTATGTTACACTACATCACACTATGTTACACTACATCACACTATGTTATTACATTACACTATACCACACTATGTCACACTACATCACACTATGTTACACTACATCACACTATGTTACACTACATTACACTATGTTACACTACACACACTATGTTACACTACATCACACTATGTTACACTACATCACACTATGTTACACTACATCACACTATGTTACACTACATCACACTATACCACACTACATCACACTATGTTACACTACATCACACTATGTTACACTACATCACACTATGTTACACTTACATTACACTATACCACACTACATCACACTACACTACACTACACCACACTACACCACACTATACTACACTAACACTACACATTGCCACACTACACCATACCACACTACACCACACCACACCACACTACACCACACCATACCACACTACACCACACCACACCACACCACACCACACCACACTACACCATCACTACACTCATACTACACTCACACCACACCATACCACACTACACCACACTACACCACACTATTCCATCACACTACCACACTACACCACACCATACTACACTACACACACTACACCACACTATACCACACTACACCACACCACCTACACTACACACACATACTACACCACACTACACCACACCATACCACACTACACCACACTACACCACACCATACCGCACTACACCACACACCACACTACACTACACCATACCACACCACACTACACCACACTACACCATACGCTACACCACACCATACCACACTACACTACACTACACTACACTACACCACACCATACCACACTACACCACACTACACCATAATACACCACACTACACCACACCATACCACACTAAACCACACTACACCATACCACACCACACTATACCACACCACACCACACTAAACTACACACTACACCATACCACACCACACTAAACTACACCACACTACACCATACCACACTACACTACACCACAACACTACACCACACACATACCACACTACACCACACTACACCACACCATACCACACTACACCACACTACACTACACTACACCACACCATTCCACACTACACCACACCATACCACACTACACCACACCATACCACACCACACCACACTACACCAAACCATACCACACTACACCATACCATACCACACTAAACCACACTACACCATAATACACCACACTACACCATAATACACCACACTACACCATACCACACTACACTACACCATACCACACTACACTACACCACACTATGTTACAATACATTACACTATACCACACTACACCACACTATGTTACACTACACTATGTTACACTACATTACACTATGTTACACTACATCAAACTATGTTACACTACACCACACTATGTTACACTACACCACACTATGTTACACTATGTTACACTACATTACACTATGTTACACTACATCACACTATGTTACACTATGTTACACTACATCACACTATGTTACACTACACCACACTATACCACACTACATCACACTATGTTACACTACACTATGTTACACTACATTACACTATGTTACACTACATCAAACTATGTTACACTACACCACACTATGTTACACTACACCACACTATGTTACACTATGTTACACTACATCACACTATGTTACACTACATCACACTATGTTACACTATGTTACACTACATCACACTATGTTACACTACACCACACTATACCACACTACATCACACTATGTTACACTACATCACACTATGTTACACTACATCACACTATGTTACACTACATCACACTATGTTACACTACATCACACTACATCACACTATGTTACAATACATTACACTACATCACACTGTTACACTACATTACACTATGTTACACTACATTACACTACATCAAACTATGTTACACTACACCACACTATGTTACACTACATCACACTATGTTACACTACATCACACTATGTTACACTACATCACACTATGTTACACTACATCACACTATGTTACACTACATCACACTATGTTACACTACATTACACTATACCACACTACATCACACCACATTACACTACACCACACTACACCACACCATACTACACAACACCACACATTGCCACACTACACCATACCACACTACACCACACCACACTACACCACACCATACCACACTACACCATACCACACTACACCACACCACACCATACCACACCACACCATACCACACTACACCACACCACACTTCACCACACCATTCCGCACTACACCACACTACACCACACCATACCACACTACACCACACCACACCATTCCACACTACACCACACCATACCACACTACACCACACCATACCACACTACACCACACCATACCACACCACACTACACCACACCATACCACACTACACCACACCATACCACACTACACCACACCATACCACACTACACCACACTACACCGCACCATACCGCACTACACCACACTACACCACACTACACTACACCATACCACACCACACTACACCACACTACACCATACGCTACACCACACCATACCACACTACACTACACTACACTACACCACACCATACCACACTACACCACACTACACCATAATACACCACACTACACCATACCACACTAAACCACACTACACCATAATACACCACACTAAACCACACCACACTACACCATACCACACTACACTACACTACAACATACCACACTACACTACACCATACCACACTTCACCACACTACACCACACCATACCACACCATACCACACTACACCACACCATACCACACATACACCACACATACCACACCACACACCACACCATACCACACTACACCACACTACACCACACCATACCACACTACACCACACTACACTACACCACACTACACTACACCACACCATTCCACACCACACTTACACTATAATACACCACACTAAACCACACTACACCATAATACACCACACTAAACCACACTACACCATAATACACCACACTACACCACACCACACTACACCATACTACACTACACTACACCATACCACACTACACTACACCACACACCACACCACACCACACCACACTACACCACACTACACCACACTACACCACACTACACCACACCATACCACACTATGTTACACTACATTACACTATACCACACTACATCACACTATTTTACACTACATCACACTATGTTACACTACACCACACTATACCACACTATGTTACACTACATCACACTATGTTACACTGCATTACACTATACCACACTACATCACACTACATTACACTATGTTACACTACATTACACTATACCACACTATGTTACACTACATCACACTACATCACACTACATCACACAATGTTACACTACATCACACTATGTTACACTACATCACACTACATCACACTATGTTACACTACATTACACTATGTTACACTACATCACACCACATCACACTGTTACACTACATTACACTATGTTACACTACATCACACTATGTTACACTACATCACACTATGTTACACTACATCACACTACATCACACTATGTTACACTACACCACACTATTTTACACTACATCACACTATGTTACGCTACATCACACCACATTACACTACATTACACCACACATTGCCACACTACACCACACCATACCACACTACACCACACCACACCACACTACACCACACCATACCACACTACACCACACTACACCATAATACACCACACTAGACCACACCATACCACACTACACCATAATACACCACACTACATCATACCATACCACACTAAACCACACTACACCATAATACACCACACTAAACCACACCACACTACACCATAACACACTACACTACACTACACCATACCACACTACACTACACCACACCATTCCACACCACACCACACCATACCACACTACACCACACCATACCACACCACACTACACCACACCATAATACACCACACCACACTACACCACACTACACTACACCACACCATTCCACACTACACCACACCATACCACACTACACCACACCATACCACACCACACTACACCATAATACACCACACTCCACCAAACCATACCACACTACACCATACCATACCACACTAAACCACACTACACCATAATACACCACACTAAACCATAATACACCACACTACACCACACTACACCACACCACACTACACCATACCACACTACAGTACACTACACCATACCACACTACACTACACCATACCACACTACACTACACCATACCACACACCACACTACACCACACCATACACCATACCACACCACACTACCACACTACATACCCACACCATGTTACACTACATCACACTACATCACACTATGTTACACTACATTACACTATACCACACTACATCACACTATTTTACACTACATCACACTATGTTACACTACACCACACTATACCACACTACATCACACTATGTTACACTACATCACACTATACCACACTATGTTACACTATGTTACACTACATCAAACTATGTTACACTACACCACACTATGTTACACTACATCACACTACATCACACTGTTACACTACATCACACTACATGTTACACTACATCACACTATGTTACACTACATCACACTATGTTACACTACATCACACCACATTACACTACATTACACCACACATTGCCACACTACACCACACCATACCACACTACACCACACCATACCACACCACACTACACCACACCATACCACACTACACCACACTACACCATAATACACCACACTAGACCACACCATACCACACTAAACCACAAATAAAATAAATATAATATACAATGGTGTGTGTAATCAGTAATCAGTAGTGTAAGTGAGTGTTTTGCATGCGTGAATGTGATAATGCAGGGTGATGAAAGGTGCCAAAGCAAACAAACAAACAAACGGCCATCAAGAACCACAACACAATCTACAGAGGGTGTCTGCATGGAGAGAGTCTCCTCCATGAATGGGGAAGTGGTGTATTTATCCTGGGAGACACCGGGCCCAGGTGTTTCCCATGTAGCTGACGACCCTCCCAACTCCGCCCACCAGCATCCTAATAAGGAAATAACAGAGAGAATACAGCAGACAGAGTGGGAGGGTCGTCACATCCCCCCATAAAACCGGGACCAACAAGGACCCCGAACAACATACTGGCCTCTGTAGAATCCCACTGTTCAGTCTCAGAGGAACGTGCATAATAGGGTTTTAACAGATTTACATGGCACAGCTGGTGTGCTTTCCTCCGTTCTGGAGTGGCAACTAGATAATTTTGCTCAGTGCACTGGCGCACCACTGTATATGGACCTTGAAACTTGGCTTGAAAAGGAGAACCAACAATTGGCAGCAGAGCAAGAACCTGGTCACCTGGACTAAAGTGACGAGGCTCAGTTCGGCGATCAAATATGCCCTTCATCCTCTCCTGTGAAGATGATAACTTCTCTTTAGCCATTTCACAAGCGGCATACAGCCGTCGCCGGAAATCACACACATACGATAACAGGGACTGAGGAGGCTCGGGAGACTTCCATTCATCCTGGAGAACAGATAAAAGTCCACGCACCCTATGTCCAAACACAAGGTCATTTGGACTGAAACCTGTGCTCTCCTGTGAAACTTCCCTAGCAGCTAACAGTAACCAAGGCAACCCCTCCTCCCAATCCTTATCCATCTCAGTACAATAAGCTCTCAACAAAACTTTGCGCGTGATAGGCGCTAGACAAATTGTGTTTAATATGGAGCTGTTGAAGAACCTGACCAAACAGATTAGAGGTAAAATTAGATCCTGGATCACTCTGAATGACCTTAGGGATTCCAAACAATGAGAGAAACTGAGTCAAAGCTTTTAACACCGATTTAGTCGTGATAGATCGTAGAGGATAGGCAGCAGGAAACCTAGTGGTCTGACACATCACAGTGAACAGGTAACTACTACCCTTTTTAGAACGAGGCAGAGGACCCACACAGTCAATAATCAGATACTCAAAAGGTTGGCTGAGTACAGGAATAGGAAACAATGGTACTGGTTTAATAGCTTGATTAGGCTTACCAGTTAATTGACAGGTGTGACAAGTTTTGATAAAATCAGAAACATCCCTCTTTAATCTAGGCCAAAAGAAATGTCTTAATATGCGATTGTAGGTTTTCCTCACCCCCATATGTCCAGCCACGTCGCTGTGAGAAGTTTCCAACACCAACTTACGAAGCTTAACTGGTACAACAACCTGACTAATTGCCTCCCCAGAAAAACACTATCATGAGACACCCACTTTCTCATCAGGACATCCTCTTGGAGAAAATAGCCATGGGCGACATCTCCCCAACTGTTCTATAGGCACAATTTGATCACGCAACTCTTCCAACGTGGGGTCATCCCGTTGCGCATTGATTAGATCTGAGCGGGTTACAGATAACGGGATAACAGGGAAAACAGTGACATACTTTGTATTATTATCAATAGTCGGCGCAGTGACCAGTTCGCCACGGCTCATAGAACGTGTCACTGCACACGCAGAGAACACCTCTGGGAAACTCTGTACACTCTCATCAGGAATCCCAACAAATGACGGCTTAGTGGAAACCACTAGAGATGGAAACACGACAGGCCATACACGCTCACCAGCCAAGTTATTCCCACAAGGATAACATCGATACCCTCAATAGGCAACGAAGGACGCACACCCACAACAACTTCACCCTTCACCAGCCCACAATCCAACATCAGTTTATGCAATGGAACTGACAGAGTGTTCAAACCTATTCCCCTAATTAGAACACTATTCCCCGAATCAGTCTCAGCAGAAAAGGGTAACACAGACTCCAACACAAATGATTCAGAGGCACCTGTGTCTCTCAGGATCTTCACCGGCACTAGGTCTTTACTTCCTAACATAGACACAAAACCTTCTGTAATGAAAGGTAAATAGTCTGGATCAATATGGACTTTCACATTCTCCTGGGCATGAGGAAATGAGTCATGAATGAATTGATGTGGAACAGGTGCAGCTAACGCAGTAGGCTTAGATTTAGCGTAAGCACCCCTTGACCTGAGAAGTGGACATTCGTTTTTCCAATGACCTGAACCTTGACAGTAGTGACACTCCTGCCCAAAGTCAGCTTTACCATGGGAGTCAGGTTCAACCCTAGTTGAATAGAACTCTGCCCGAGAACCAAAGTATCTCGGTGAGCGAAGCCCAAATCTATCCAAACGCCCCACTCTTTCCGAATACGGGGTTCTGCAAAGACACTTTGTGAGTCAACACATACTCAGTCTGCCAAAACTACAGCTTCAGCAACATTCTTTACTTTCTGTTCATTAATATACGTGGCAATACGATCAGGAATTGTGTCCTTAAATTGCTCTAACATAATCAGATCACACAGCCCTTGGAAAGTCACAACTGCAGAGGCGGAACACCAGCGATTAAACTGTAAAGACAACTGTCGCGCAAACTCAACATGAGTCTGGTTATCATCCCTTTTTAAAGTTCTAAATCGTTGGCGGTAAGCCTCAGGGACCAATTCATAAATCTGTAACACAGCTGTTTTAACTTTATCATAACTGGCACTATCGTGTACACTAAGAGCTGAATATGCTTCCTGCGCTTTACCAGTCAGCACACACTGCAACATTAAATTGCGGTCAGAATCAGGCCAACTCCTAGGGTCCCTTTCATTAAACCGAGGCAATAACCGTAAGTTCCCAACAATATCAAATGTCTCTGGGGCACGACCAAAAGCGGAACTACCCCTAGGTAAATCTGGGTCACCTTCCCAAAACAAACTCTCCCCTGAGATCTTTCCTTCCCTAACCAAATCTATACGTTCTTGTTGCAACTTGATTTTAGCACGCTCCATATCTTGTTTAAATGCCAATTCCTTTTCATATTTTACACGATCATGCTCTAGCTTCTCACGATCATGCTCTAGCTTCTCACGATCATGCTCCAGCTGTAACAAAAGCAGTTCTTTCTGCTGTTCAAAAAGAAGGTTACTAGGACTAACCGATGGAATGGCCATTGTAACGTTATGGGGAGACGACAAATCCTCAGCAGAGGCTGGCCCAGTGGTAACTTCTAGAATACCACTCTCCATCAGATTGGCCTTCAATATCAACCTAATAGAATTCTTTAGACGTTTATCACTAATCTCAACCTTGTAGTGTTCCGCGACCTTCAACAGCTGTTCTTTAGTACCTAAATCTAACAATTCCTCTGATGGAGAGCGAATGAACTTATCTACATAAGACGCCATAATCACAAAAAAATTCTGGCTCTTCCCTTCTGCTGAGCACACCAGACCACAACCCGAGAATTATAATCACCCTGAGTACCACAGAAGAGAGATGGATACGGAGCTTCCCAAAACCTACAATAACTCAACCCTAGTCTTCGTGCAGATTTGCGGTGGGAATTTACGCACTGTAGCCCGCTGGCAAGGAAATAGAACTCCCCAGCATGCTGGAAAAATTCCACCAAGCCACGGATGTGCCCCCGAGACAACTGCTCAGTCCACAGACACCACACAAAAATAACAAACATTAACCATGCCCAACATATTCCAAAAATGAAACACGCCGCTAAACCTATCAGGGGAAAAAGGCTATAGCTCCGGGTAGCAAGTTTCACTACCCTACCCAAATCTCCCACCGAGGTACACAGCAGACTACTCACCTCAGACTGATGTCCCAACAGAAAGTAGAACAAGAGTTCAGGCTAGGCAGGGCCTGGAAACTAACCATTATAGTCTCTCCAACACAGCACACAAACCAAACAACAAAAGGCAACCAATACTGGGCCTATCAAACTCAAACAAAATATGCAAACCAAACACGTACCTCCACGGTCTCCCAAACCAATAGTTCAAATATCCCGGATGAGCCCCCACTTGTCACGAACCGGCTCAAAGCCCGTAACAAAGAGAGACAACGTGGAGATAATGAGTAGAAAGATATATATTTATTAACTAAAGCAAATAAATATAATATACAATGGTGTGTGTAATCAGTAATCAGTAGTGTAAGTGAGTGTTTTGCATGCGTGAATGTGATAATGCAGGGTGATGAAAGGTGCCAAAGCAAACAAACAAACAAACAAACGGCCATCAAGAACCACAACACAATCTACAGAGGGTGTCTGCATGGAGAGAGTCTCCTCCATGAATGGGGAAGTGGTGTATTTATCCTGGGAGACACCGGGCCCAGGTGTTTCCCATGTAGCTGACGACCCTCCCAACTCCGCCCACCAGCATCCTAATAAGGAAATAACAGAGAGAATACAGCAGACAGAGTGGGAGGGTCGTCACAATACCATACCACACTAAACCACACTACACCATAATACACCACACTAAACCACACTACACCATAATACACCACACTACACCACACCACACTACACCATACCACACTACAGTACACTACACCATACCACACTACACTACACCACACCATACCACACTACACCACACTACACCACACTACACCACACCATACCCCACCATACCACACTACAGCACACCATACCACACTACACCACACTATGTTACACTACATCACACTACATCACACTATGTTACACTACATTACACTATACCACACTACATCACACTATTTTACACTACATCACACTATGTTACACTACACCACACTATACCACACTACATCACACTATGTTACACTACATCACACTATGTTACACTACATCACACTATACCACACTACATCACACTACACCAAACCATACCACACTACACCATACCATACCACACTAAACCACACTACACCATAATACACCACACTAAACCACACTACACCATAATACACCACACTACACCACACCACACTACACCATACCACACTACACTACACTACACCATACCACACTACACTACACCACACCATACCACACTACACCACACTACACCACACTACACCACACCATACCCCACCATACCACACTACACCACACCATACCACACTACACCACACTATGTTACACTACATCACACTACATCACACTATGTTACACTACATTACACTATACCACACTACATCACACTATTTTACACTACATCACACTATGTTACACTACACCACACTATACCACACTACATCACACTATGTTACACTACATCACACTATGTTACACTACATCACACTATGTTACACTACATCACACTATGTTACACTACATCACACTACATCACACTATGTTACACTACATTACACTATACCACACTACATCACACTACATCACACTATGTTACACTACATTACACTATGTTACACTACATTACACTATGTTACACTACATCAAACTATGTTACACTACACCACACTATGTTACACTACATCACACTATGTTACACTACATCACACTACATCACACTATGTTACACTACATTACACTATGTTACACTACATCACACTATGTTACACTACATGACACTGTTACACTACATCACACTACATCACACTATGTTAC
The DNA here is from genome assembly GCF_034236695.1 of Oncorhynchus nerka. Lineage (NCBI taxonomy): Eukaryota > Metazoa > Chordata > Actinopteri > Salmoniformes > Salmonidae > Oncorhynchus > Oncorhynchus nerka. The sequence goes on from NC_088404.1 coordinate 8,899,506, forward strand.
ACTACATTACACTATACCACACTACATCACACTATGTTACACTACATTACACTATACCACACTACATCACACTATGTTACACTACATCACACTATGTTACACTACACCACACTATGTTACACTACATCACACTATGTTACACTACATCACACTACATCACACTATGTTACACTACATTACACTATGTTACACTACACCACACTATGTTACACTACATCACACTATGTTACACTACATCACACTACATGACACTATGTTACACTACATTACACTATACCACACTACATCACACCACATTACACTACACCACACTACACCACACCATACCATACTACACAACACCACACATTGCAACACTACACCATACCACACTACACCACACCACACCACACTACACCACACCATACCACACTACACCACACTACACCATACCACACTACACCACACCACACTACACCACACCATACCACACTACACCACACCATACCACACTACACCACACTACACCACACCATTCCGCACTACACCACACTACACCACACCATACCACACTACACCACACTACACCACACCATTCCACACTACACCACACCATACCACACTACACCACACCATACCACACCACACTACACCACACCATACCACACTACACCACACTACACCACACCATACCGCACTACACCACACTACACCACACTACACTACACCATACCACACCACACTACACCACACTACACCATACGCTACACCACACCATACCACACTACACTACACTACACTACACTACACTACACTACACCACACCACACCATACCACACTACACCACACTACACCATAATACACCACACTAGACCACACCATACCACACTAAACCACACTACACCATAATACACCACACTACACCATACCATACCACACTAAACCACACTACACCATAATACACCACACTAAACCACACCACACTACACCATAACACACTACACTACACTACACCATACCACACTACACTACACTACACCATACCACACCACACTACACCACACCATTCCACACTACACCACACCATACCACACTACACCACACCATACCACACCACACTACACCACACCATACCACACTACACCACACTACACCACACCATACCACAATACACCACACCACACTACACCACACTACACTACACTACACCACACCATACCACACTGTTACACTACACCACACCATACCACACTACACCACACCACACTACACCACACCACACTACACTACACCACACTAAACCACACTACACCATAATAATACACCACACTACACCACACCACACTACACCATACCACACTACACTACACTACACCATACCACACTACACTACACCACACCATACCACACTACACCACACTACACCACACTACACCACACTACACCACACCATACCCCACCATACCACACTACACCACACCATACCACACTACACCACACTATGTTACACTACATCACACTACATCACACTATGTTACACTACATTACACTATACCACACTACATCACACTATTTTACACTACATCACACTATGTTACACTACACCACACTATACCACACTACATCACACTATGTTACACTACATCACACTATGTTACACTACATCACACTATGTTACACTACATCACACTATGTTACACTACATCACACTACATCACACTATGTTACACTACATTACACTATACCACACTACATCACACTACATCACACTGTTACACTACATTACACTATGTTACACTACATCAAACTATGTTACACTACACCACACTATGTTACACTACACCACACTATGTTACACTACATCACACTATGTTACACTACATCACACTACATCACACTATGTTACACTACATTACACTATGTTACACTACATCACACTATGTTACACTACATCACACTGTTACACTACATCACACTACATCACACTATGTTACACTACATTACACTATACCACACTACATCACACTATGTTACACTACATCACACTATGTTACACTACACCACACTATGTTACACTACATCACACTATGTTACACTACATCACACTATGTTACACTACATCACACTATGTTACACTACATCACACTATGTTACACTACATCACACTACATCACACTGTTACACTACATTACACTATACCACACTACATCACACCACATTACACTACACCACACTACACCACACCATACCATACTACACAACACCACACATTGCCACACTACACCATACCACACTACACCACACCACACCACACTACACCACACCATACCACACTACACCACACCATACCACACTACACCACACTACACCACCATACCACACTACACCACACCACACTACACCACACCATACCACACTACACCACACCATACCACACTACACCACACCATTCCGTTACACCACACTACACCACACCATACCACACTACACCACACTACACCACACCATTCCACACTACACCACACCATACCACACTACACCACACCATACCACACCACACTACACCACACCATACCACACTACACCACACTACACCACACCATACCGCACTACACACACTACACCACACTACACTACACATACTACACCACACTACACCACACTACACCATACGCTACACCACACCATACCACACTACACCACATTACACCACTACATACACCACACCACACCATGCCACACTACACCACACTACACCATAATACACCACACTACACCACACCATACCACACTAAACCACACTACACCATAATACACCACACTACACCATACCATACCACACTAAACCACACTACACCATAATACACCACACTAAACCACACCACACTACACCATACCACACTACACTACACTACACCATACCACACTACACTACACTACACCACACTACACTACACTACACCACACCATTCCACACTACACCACACCATACCACACTACACCACACCATACCACACCACACTACACCATAATACACCACACTACACCAAACCATACCACACTACACCATACCATACCACACTAAACCACACTACACCATAATACACCACACTAAACCACACTACACCATAATACACCACACTACACCACACCACACTACACCATACCACACTACACTACACTACACCATACCACACTACACTACACCACACCATACCACACTACACCACACTACACCACACTACACCACACTACACCACACCATACCCCACCATACCACACTACACCACACCATACCACACTACACCACACTATGTTACACTACATCACACTACATCACACTATGTTACACTACATTACACTATACCACACTACATCACACTATTTTACACTACATCACACTATGTTACACTACACCACACTATACCACACTACATCACACTATGTTACACTACATCACACTATGTTACACTACATCACACTATGTTACACTACATCACACTATGTTACACTACATCACACTACATCACACTATGTTACACTACATTACACTATACCACACTACATCACACTACATCACACTATGTTACACTACATTACACTATGTTACACTACATTACACTATGTTACACTACATCAAACTATGTTACACTACACCACACTATGTTACACTACACCACACTATGTTACACTACATCACACTATGTTACACTACATCACACTACATCACACTATGTTACACTACATTACACTATGTTACACTACATCACACTATGTTACACTACATCACACTGTTACACTACATCACACTACATCACACTATGTTACACTACATTACACTATACCACACTACATCACACTATGTTACACTACATCACACTATGTTACACTACACCACACTATGTTACACTACATCACACTATGTTACACTACATCACACTATGTTACACTACATCACACTATGTTACACTACATCACACTATGTTACACTACATCACACTATGTTACACTACACCACACTATGTTACACTACATCACACTATGTTACACTACATCACACTACATCACACTATGTTACACTACATTACACTATACCACACTACATCACACCACATTACACTACACCACACTACACCACACCATACCATACTACACAACACCACACATTGCCACACTACACCATACCACACTACACCACACCACACCACACTACACCACACCATACCACACTACACCACACCATACCACACTACACCACACTACACCATACCACACTACACCACACCACACTACACCACACCATACCACACTACACCACACCATACCACACTACACCACACTACACCACACCATTCCGCACTACACCACACTACACCACACCATACCACACTACACCACACTACACCACACCATTCCACACTACACCACACCATACCACACTACACCACACCATACCACACCACACTACACCACACCACACTACACCACACTACACCACACCATACCACACTACACCACACTACACCACACTATACCACCATACCACACCACACTACACCACACCACCATACGCTACACCACACCATACCACACTACACTACATTACACTACACCACTACACCACACCACACCATACCACACTACACCACACTACACCATAATACACCACACTACACCACACCATACCACACTAAACCACACTACACACCATAATAAACCACACTACACCATACCATACCACACTAAACCACACTACACCATAATACACCACACTAAACCACACCACACTACACCATAACACACTACACTACACCATACCACACTACACTACACTACACCATACCACACTACACTACACCACACCATTCCACACTACACCACACCATACCACACTACACCACACCATACCACACCACACTACACCACACCATACCACACTACACCACACTACACCACACCATACCACAATACACCACACCACACTACACCACACTACACTACACTACACCACACCATTCCACACTACACCACACCATACCACACTACACCACACCATACCACACCACACTACACCATAATACACCACACTACACCAAACCATACCACACTACACCATACCATACCACACTAAACCACACTACACCATAATACACCACACTAAACCACACTACACCATAATACACCACACTACACCACACCACACTACACCATACCACACTACACTACACTACACCATACCACACTACACTACACCACACCATACCACACTACACCACACTACACCACACTACACCACACTACACCACACCATACCCCACCATACCACACTACACCACACCATACCACACTACACCACACTATGTTACACTACAGCACACTACATCACACTATGTTACACTACATTACACTATACCACACTACATCACACTATTTTACACTACATCACACTATGTTACACTACACCACACTATACCACACTACATCACACTATGTTACACTACATCACACTATGTTACACTACATCACACTATGTTACACTACATCACACTACATCACACTATGTTACACTGCATTACACTATACCACACTACATCACACTACATCACACTATGTTACACTACATTACACTATACCACACTACATCACACTATGTTACACTACATCACACTATGTTACACTACATCACACTATGTTACACTACATCACACTACATCACACTACATCACACAATGTTACACTACATCACACTATGTTACACTACATCACACTATGTTACACTACATCACACTACATCACACTACATCACACAATGTTACACTACATTACACTATGTTACACTACATCACACTATGTTACACTACATCACACCACATCACACTATGTTACACTACATTACACTATGTTACACTACATCACACTACATCACACTATTTTTACACTACATCACACTACATCACACTATGTTACACTACACCACACTATTTTACACTACATCACACTATGTTACACTACATCACACTATGTTACACTACACCACACTATTTTACACTACATCACACTATGTTACACCACACCACACTACACCACACTACACTACACTACACCACACCATTCCACACTACACCACACCATACCACACTACACCACACCATACCACACCACACTACACCATAATACACCACACTACACCAAACCATACCACACTACACCATACCATACCACACTAAACCACACTACACCATAATACACCACACTAAACCACACTACACCATAATACACCAAGTGTACACCACACCACACTACACCATACCACACTACACTACACTACACCATACCACACTACACTACACCACACCATACCACACTACACCACACTACACCACACTACACCACACCACCACACCATACCCACCATACCACACCACACCACACCATACCACACTACACCACACTATGTTACACTACATCACACTACATCACACTATGTTACACTACATTACACTATACCACACTACATCACACTATGTTACACTACATCACACTATGTTACACTACATCACACTATGTTACACTACATCACACTATGTTACACTACATCACACTACATCACACTATGTTACACTACATTACACTATACCACACTACATCACACTACATCACACTATGTTACACTACATTACACTATGTTACACTACATTACACTATACCACACTACATCACACTATGTTACACTACATCACACTATGTTACACTACACCACACTATGTTACACTACATCACACTATGTTATCACTACATCACACTATGTTACACTACATCACACTATGTTACACTACATCACACTATGTTACACTACACCACACTATGTTACACTACATCACACTATGTTACACTACATCACACTACATCACACTATGTTACACTACATTACACTATACCACACTACATCACACCACACTACACCACACTACACCACACTACACCACACCATACCATACTACACAACACCACACATTGCCACACTACACCATACCACACTACACCACACCACACCACACTACACCACACCATACCACACTACACCACACCATACCACACTACACCACACTACACCATACCACACTACACCACACCACACTACACCACACCATACCACACTACACCACACCATACCACACTACACCACACTACACCACACCATTCCGCACTACACCACACTACACCACACCATACCACACTACACCACACTACACCACACCATTCCACACTACACCACACCATACCACACTACACCACACCATACCACACCACACTACACCACACCATACCACACTACACCACACTACACCACACCATACCGCACTACACCACACTACACCACACTACACTACACCATACCACACCACACTACACCACACTACACCATACGCTACACCACACCATACCACACTACACTACATTACACTACACTACACTACACCACACCACACCATACCACACTACACCACACTACACCATAATACACCACACTACACCACACCATACCACACTAAACCACACTACACCATAATACACCACACTACACCATACCATACCACACTAAACCACACTACACCATAATACACCACACTAAACCACACCACACTACACCATACCACACTACACTACACTACACCATACCACACTACACTACACTACACCATACCACACTACACTACACCACACCATTCCACACTACACCACACCATACCACACTACACCACACCATACCACACCACACTACACCACACCATACCACACTACACCACACTACACCACACCATACCACAATACACCACACCACACTACACCACACTACACTACACTACACCACACCATTCCACACTACACCACACCATACCACACTACACCACACCATACCACACCACACTACACCATAATACACCACACTACACCAAACCATACCACACTACACCATACCATACCACACCCACACTACACCATAATACACCACACTAAACCACACACACCATAATACACCACACTACACCACACCACACTACACCATACCACACTACACTACACTACACCATACCACACTACACTACACCACACCATACCACACTACACCACACTACACCACACTACACCACACTACACCACACCATACCCCACCATACCACACTACACCACACCATACCACACTACACCACACTATGTTACACTACAGCACACTACATCACACTATGTTACACTACATTACACTATACCACACTACATCACACTATTTTACACTACATCACACTATGTTACACTACACCACACTATACCACACTACATCACACTATGTTACACTACATCACACTATGTTACACTACATCACACTATGTTACACTACATCACACTACACCACACCATACCACACCACACTACACCATAATACACCACACTACACCAAACCATACCACACTACACCATACCATACCACACTAAACCACACTACACCATAATACACCACACTAAACCACACTACACCATAATACACCACACTACACCACACCACACTACACCATACCACACTACACTACACTACACCATACCACACTACACTACACCACACCATTCCACACTACACCACACCATACCACACTACACCACACCATACCACACCACACTACACCACACCATACCACACTACACCACACTACACCACACCATACCACAATACACCACACCACACTACACCACACTACACTACACTACACCACACCATTCCACACTACACCACACCATACCACACTACACCACACCATACCACACCACACTACACCATAATACACCACACTACACCATACCATACCACACTAAACCACACTACACCATAATACACCACACTAAACCACACTACACCATAATACACCACACTACACCACACCACACTACACCATACCACACTACACTACACTACACCATACCACACTACACTACACCACACCATACCACACTACACCACACTACACCACACTACACCACACTACACCACACCATACCCCACCATACCACACTACACCACACCATACCACACTACACCACACTATGTTACACTACAGCACACTACATCACACTATGTTACACTACATTACACTATACCACACTACATCACACTATTTTACACTACATCACACTATGTTACACTACACCACACTATACCACACTACATCACACTATGTTACACTACATCACACTATGTTACACTACATCACACTATGTTACACTACATCACACTACATCACACTATGTTACACTACATTACACTATACCACACTACATCACACTACATCACACTACATCACACTATGTTACACTACATTACACTATACCACACTACATCACACTATCTTACACTACATCACACTATGTTACACTACATCACACTACATCACACTACATCACACAATGTTACACTACATCACACTATGTTACACTACATCACACTATGTTACACTACATCACACTACATCACACTATATCACACAATGTTACACTACATTACACTATGTTACACTACATCACACTATGTTACACTACATCACACCACATCACACTATGTTACACTACATTACACTATGTTACACTACATCACACTACATCACACTATGTTACACTACATCACACTACATCACACTATGTTACACTACACCACACTATTTTACACTACATCACACTATGTTACACTACATCACACTATGTTACACTACATCACACCACATTACACTACATTACACCACACATTGCCACACTACACCACACCATACCACACTACACCACACCATACCACACCACACTACACCACACCATACCACACTACACCACACCATACCACACCACACTACACCACACTACACCATAACACACTACACCACACCACACTACACCACACCATACCACACTACACCACACCATACCACACGACCCTACACTACACCACACCATACCACACTACACCAAAACCACACCACACTACACCACACCACACCATACCACACCACACTACACCACACTACACCATACGCTACACCACACCATACCACACTACACCACCCCACACTACACCATACAACACTACACCACACCATACCACACTAAACCACACTACACCATACCACACTACACTACACCACACTACACCATACGCTACACTACAGCACACCACGCCATACCACACTACACTACACCACACTACACCACACCATACCACACTACAGCAAACCACACCACATCATACCACACTAAACAACACTACACCATACCACACTACACTACACTACACCACACTACACTACACCACACTACACCACACTACACAACACCACACCATGGCACACTACACTACACCACACCATACCACACTACAACACACTACACCACACCATTGCACACTACACCACACTACACCACACTACACCACACCATTCCACACTACACCACACCATACCACACTACACCACACTCCATCACATCACACTACACCACACCACGCCATACCACACTACACCACACCACACTACACCACACCACACTACACCATACCACACTACACCACACCACACTACACCACACCACACCACACTACACCACACCACACCACAGTGAGTAAATGTGGTCTTGTTTTCTTCACTGCCGGTGATTGTGAAGCTGGGCCATTGACAAATCCCAGCCAAACAGATGGTTGAAGAGCCTTCCTATCAAATGACAGTGATTGATGTAGACTATGTAAGGTTCAACAGGCATTGGTCACGTATAGCGAATGGAGGTGAGGTGTGTGTGCACTTGTTCGCGTGTGTGTGCGTGTGTGCAGAGCTAAAGTCAGTTGGTGACATCAGCAGTACACACACACACACACACACACACACACACACACACACACACACACACACACACACACACACACACACACACACACACACACACACACAAAGCTAGATAGAGGTTGAATTGTGGTCATGGTTGTGTGTGTGTTGTTGGCTGACATTGCGACTGTATGAGCCAGGCTGATTCTCTGCGTTAGCTTGCTGTGCGTGACTGAATGAGAACAGAGCATCATAAGCAGCCAGCTGTGTGTACCTCTCCTCTACCCAGGGACAAAGACACGTTTCACTGTACCACCAGGTCAAACCCAGCATCCCCACCCCCACTACCAACACCCCCACTACCAACACCCCCACTACCAACACCACCACTACCAACACCACCACCACCACCCCCACTACCACCACCACCACCACTACCAACACCCCCACCCCCACGACCAACCCCACTACCACCAACACCCCCACTACCAACACCCCCACTACCAACACCACCACTACCAACACCACCACCACCACCCCCACTACCAACACCACCACTACCAACACCACCACCACCACCCCCACTACCACCACCACCACCACTACCAACACCCCCACCACCACGACCAACCCCACTACCACCAACACCCCCACTACCAACACCCCCACCACCACCACCCCCACCACCACCACCACCAACACCCCCACCCCCACCCCACTACCAACTCCCCACTACCACCAACACCCCCACTACCACCACCCCCACTACCAACACCCCCACTACCACCACCACCAACACCCCCACCCCCACCCCCACTACCAACTCCCCCACTACCACCAACACCCCCACTACCACCACCCCCACTACCAACACCCCCACTACCACCACCACCCCACTACCAACTCCCCACTACCACCAACACCCCCACTACCACCACCCCCACTACCACCCCCACCACTACCACCACCACCACCACCACTACCACCCCCACCACTACCACCACCACCACCCCGACCACCACTACCACCACCACTACTAACACCCCCACTACCAACACCCCCATTACCACCACCCCCACTACCACCCGCCCCATTACCACCACCCCCACTACCACCACCACCCCCACTACCACCACCCCCACTACCACCACCACCCCCACTACCACCACCACCCCCACTACCACCAACACCCCCATTACCACCACCCCCACTACCACCAACACCCCCATTACCACCACACCCACTACCACCACCACCCCCACTACCAACACCCCCACTACCACCAACACCCCCACTACCACCAACACCCCCACTACCACCAACACCACCACCACTACCAACACCCCACTACCAACACCCCCACTAACAACACCCCCACTACCACCAACACCCCCACTACCACCAACACCCCCACTACCAACACCCCCACTACCACCAACACCCCCATTACCAACACCCCCACTACCACCACCACCACCACCACCACCAACACCCCACTACCAACACCCCCACTACCACCAACACCCCCACTACCACCACCCCACTACCAACCCCCCACTACCACCACCACCCCCACTACCAACTCCCCACTACCACCAACACCCCCACTACCACCACCCCCACTACCACCCCACCACTACCACCACCACCACCACCACTACCACCCCCACCACTACCACCACCACCACCCCGACCACCACTACCACCACCACTACTAACACCCCCACTACCAACACCCCCATTACCACCACCCCACTACCACCCGCCCCATTACCACCCCCCACTACCACCACCACCCCCACTACCACCACCCCCCACTACCACCACCACCCCCACTACCACCACACTACCACCAACACCCCCATTACCACCACCCCCACTACCACCAACACCCCCCATTACCACCACACCCACTACCACCACCACCCCCACTACCAACACCCCCACTACCACCAACACCCCACTACCACCAACACCCCCACTACCACCAACACCACCACCACTACCAACACCCCCACTACCAACACCCCCACTAACAACACCCCCACTACCACCAACACCCCCACTACCACCAACACCCCCACTACCAACACCCCCACTACCACCAACACCCCCATTACCAACACCCCACTACCACCACCACCACCACCACCACCAACACCCCCACTACCAACACCCCCACTACCACCAACACCCCCATTACCCACCCCCACTACCACCACCACCCCCACTACCACCAACACCCCCACTACTAACACTACCACCAACACCCCACTACCAACACCCCCACTACAACACCCCCACTACCACCAACACCCCCACTACCACCAACACCCCACCACCAACACCCCACTACCACCAACACCCCCACTACCACCAACACCCCACCACCAACACCCCCACTACCACCAACACCCCCACTACCACCAACACCCCCACTACCACCAACACCCCCACTACTACCAACACCCCCACTACCAACACCCCCACCACCATCATCACCACCACCACCACCACCACCACTCCCACTACCACCACCACCACCCCCACTACCACCAACACCCCCACTACCACCAACACCCCCACTACCAACACCCCCACTACCAACACCCCCACCACCATCACCACCACCCCACTACCACCAACACCCCACTACCAACACCCCAACCACCATCACCACCCCCACTACCAACTCCCCCACTACCACCACCACCCCCACTACCACCACTACCACCCCCACCACTACCACCACCACCACCACCACCCCCACCACCAACACCCCCACTACCACCAACACCCCCACTACCACCAACACCCCCACTACCACCAACACCCCCACCACCAACACCCCCACTACAACCAACACCCCCACTACCACCAACACCCCCCACTACCACCAACACCCCCACTACCACCAACACCCCACTACTACCAACACCCCACTACCAACACCCCCACCACCATCATCACCACCACCACCACCACCACCCCCCACTACCACCACCACCACCCCCACTACCACCAACACCCCACTACCACCAACACCCCACTACCAACACCCCCACTACCAACACCCCCACCACCATCACCACCACCCCCTACCACCAACACCCCCACTACCAACACCCCAACCACCATCACCACCCCACTACCAACTCCCCCACTACCACCACCACCCCACTACCACCACTACCACCCCCACCACTACCACCACCACCACCACCACCCCCACTACCAAAACCCCCACTACCACCAACACCCCCACTACCACCACGCCCACTACCACCACCACCACCACCACCACCACCACCACTACCACTACCAACACCCCCACTACCAACACCCCAACCACCATCACCTCCCCCACCACCACCACCCCTACTACCACCAACACCCCCACTACCACCAACACCCCCACTACCACCAACACCCCCACTACCACCAACACCCCACCACCAACACCCCCACTACAACCAACACCCCCACTACCACCAACACCCCCACTACCACCAACACCCCCACTACCACCAACACCCCCACTACTACCAACACCCCCACTACCAACACCCCCACCACCATCATCACCACCACCACCACCACCACTCCCACTACCACCACCACCACCCCCACTACCACCAACACCCCCACTACCAACACCCCCACTACCAACACCCCCACCACCATCACCACCACCCCACTACCACCAACACCCCCACTACCAACACCCCAACCACCATCACCACCCCCACTACCAACTCCCCCACTACCACCACCACCCCCACTACCACCACTACCACCCCCACCACTACCACCACCACCACCACCACCCCCACTACCAAAACCCCACTACCACCAACACCCCCACTACCACCACGCCCACTACCACCACCACCACCACCACCACCACCACCACTACCACTACCAACACCCCCACTACCAACACCCCAACCACCATCACCTCCCCACCACCACCACCCCCACTACCACCAACACCCCCACTACCACCAACACCCCCACTACTACCAACACCCCCACTACCACCAACACCCCACTACCAACACCCCCACTACCAACACCCCCACTACCAACACCCCACTACCACCAACACCAACACCCCCACTACCAACACCCCCACTACCACCAACACCAACACCCCCACTACCAACACCCCCACTACCATCACCACCACCCCCACTACCACCAACACCCCCACTACCAACACCCCCACTACCAACACCCCAACCACCATCACCTCCCCACCACCCCCACTACTACCAACACCCCCACTACCAACACCCCCTACCACCAACACCCCCACTACCACCAACACCCCCACTACTACCAACACCCCCACCACCAACACCCCCACTACCACCACCACCCCCACTACCCCCACTACCAACACCCCCACTACCACCACCATCACCACCATCACCACCACCATCACCACCACCACCATCACCACCACCACCACCACTCCACTACCACCAACACCCCCACTACCAACACCCCCACTACCACCAACACCCCACTACCAACACCCCACTACCACCAACACCCCCAGTACCACCAACACCCCCACCACCATCACCACCACCACTACCACCAACACCCCCACTACCACCAACACCCCACTACCACCAACACCCCCACTACCACCAACACCCCCACTACCAACACCCCCACTACCACCAACACCCCCACTACCAACACCCCCACTACCACCAACACCCCACTACCACCAACACCCCCACTACCACCAACACCCCCACCCCCACTACCAACACCCCCACTACCACCAACACCACCACCACCACCAACACCCTCACTACCAACACCCCCACTGCCACCAACACCCCCACTACCACCATCACCACCACCACCCCCACTACCACCACCCCCACTACCAACACCACCCCACTCCCCACCAACACCACCACCACCCCCACTACCACCACTGACAAAACAGGCCTCTCTCTCTCTCTATTCCCTCACTCTCTAACTTTCTCTCTCTGCATACCTCTCTCTGCCCCCTCTCTCTCTCAATCTGTCCATCCATACATGATCCTTTCTCCCCCGCCACCACCACCCCCTGTTTTTAACTCCCCCTTCTCTCCCTCTCTCCTCCCTCCATCGCTCAAAACCCCACCCTCTCTGTTTTTTTCCTCCCCCTTCTCTCCCTCGGCTCAATCTCCTCGTCCTGGCTTCTCTTTTCTGTCTTTTCTTAGCAAATCTTTCTCTCATCCATTATTGAAACTTCTTTTCCCCCCCTTGACAATAAAGAAGGAGAACGGATCGTTTTAATTTTTAATACCACACATCAAATATGTATCATCAGTCATTCTGTGGCTGAACCAACTGGTAAACCTTTCGAAGGGTACAACACTCAAGAGTCACAAGAAAGAAGAGAGAGACCCAAACAGCCTGACCTCAGAGATGAAAGGGAGGTGGAGAGGTAGAAGACAAAGGAACGAGATGATAGATTAGACGGAGAGAGATGAGAGTGGAAGTGGACAGACAGGTGACCAGATGACAAGTAGACCAGCATAATATCAGTGATGGAAAAACTCCCATGCAGGAGAAAGGTTTAGGGGGAGAGAGATGAGGTGCAGCAGAGAGGGTTAGGGGGAGAGGGAGAGAAGGGGTGCAGGAGAGAGAGTTAGGGGGTGAGAGAAATGAGGTGCAGGAGAAGGGTTTAGGGGGAGAGAGGGAGAGAGATGAGGTGCAGGAGAAAGGGTTAAGGGGGAGAGAGATGAGGTGCAGGAGAAGGGTTTAGGGGGAGAGAGGGAGAGAGATGAGGTGCAGGAGAAAGGTTAGGGGAGAGAGATGAGGTGCAGGAGAGGGTTAGGGGGAGAGAGGGGAGAGAGATGAGGTGCAGGAGAAAGGGTTAAGGGGGAGAGAGATGAGGTGCAGGAGAAAGGTTTAGGGGGAGAGAGGGAGAGAGATGAGGTGCAGGAGAAAGGGTTAGGGGGAGAGAGGGAAAGAGATGAGGTGCAGGAGAAAGGGTTAGGGGGAAGAGAGGGGGAGAGATGAGGTGCAGGAGAAAGGGTTAAGGGGGAGAGAGATGAGGTGCAGGAGAAAGGGTTAAGGGGGAGAGAGATGAGGTGCAGGAGAAAGGGTTGGGGGGAGAGAGAGAGGGAGAGAGATGAGGTGCAGGAGATAGGGTTAGGGGGGTAGATGAGGTGCAGGAGAAAGGTTTAGGGGTGAGAGAGGGAGAGAGATGAGGTGCAAGGGTTAGGGGAGAGAGATGAGGTGCAGGAGAAAGGTTTAGGGGAGAGAGGGAGAGAGAAGAGGTGCAGAAGATAGGGTTAGGGGGAGAGAGAGATGAGGTGCAGGAGAAAGGGTTAGGGGGAGAGAGATGAGGTGCAGGAGAAAGGGTTAGGGGGAGAGAGGGAGATAGATGAGGTGCAGGAGAAAGGGTTAGGGGAGAGAGGGAGAGAGATGAGGTGCAGGATATAGGGTTAGGGGGAGAGAGATGAGGTGCAGGAGAAAGGGTTAAGGGGGAGAGAGATGAGGTGCAGGAGAAAGGGTTAGGGGAGAGAGATGAGGTGCAGGAGAAAGGTTTAGGGGGAGAGAGATGAGGTGCAGGAGAAAGGTTTAGGGGGAGAGAGGGAGAGAGATGAGGTGCAGGAGATAGGGTTAGGGGGAGAGAGAAGAGGTGCAGGAGAAAGGGTTAGGGGGAGAGAGGTGAGGTGCAGGAGATAGGGTTAGGGGGAGAGAGGTGAGGTGCAGGAGAAAGGTTTAGGGGGAGAGAGGGAGAGAGATGAGGTGCAGGAGAAAGGGTTAAGGGGGAGAGAGATGAGGTGCAGGAGAAAGGTTAGGGGGAGAGAGATGAGGTGCAGGAGAGGGTTAGGGGGAGAGAGGGAGAGAGATGAGGTGCAGGAGAAAGGGTTAAGGGGGAGAGAGATGAGGTGCAGGAGAAAGGTTTAGGGGGAGAGAGGGAGAGGATGAGGTGCAGGAGAAAGGGTTAGGGGGAGAGAGGGAAAGAGATGAGGTGCAGGAGAAAGGGTTAGGGGGAAGAGAGGGGGAGAGATGAGGTGCAGGAGAAAGGGTTAAGGGGGAGAGAGATGAGGTGCAGGAGAAAGGGTTAAGGGGGAGAGAGATGAGGTGCAGGAGAAAGGGTTGGGGGGAGAGAGGGAGATGAGGTGCAGGAGATAGGGTTAGGGGGGTAAGGAAAGGTTTAGGGGAGAGAGGGAGAGAGATGAGGTGCAGGGTTAGGGGAGAGAGATGAGGTGCAGGAGAAAGGTTTAGGGGGAGAGAGGAGAGAGAAGAGGTGCAGAAGATAGGGTTAGGGGGAGAGAGAGATGAGGTGCAGGAGAAAGGGTTAGGGGGAGAGAGATGAGGTGCAGGAGAAAGGGTTAGGGGAGGGAGGGAGATAGATGAGGTGCAGGAGAAAGGGTTAGGGGGAGAGAGGGAGAGAGATGAGGTGCAGGATATAGGGTTAGGGGAGAGAGATGAGGTGCAGGAGAAAGGGTTAAGGGGGAGAGAGATGAGGTGCAGGAGAAAGGGTTAGGGGGAGAGAGATGAGGTGCAGGAGAAAGGTTTAGGGGGAGAGAGATGAGGTGCAGGAGAAAGGTTTAGGGGGAGAGAGGGAGAGAGATGAGGTGCAGGAGATAGGGTTAGGGGGAGAGAGAAGAGGTGCAGGAGAAAGGGTTAGGGGGAGAGGGGGCAGGAGATAGGGTTAGGGGGAGAGAGGTGAGGTGCAGGAGAAAGGTTTAGGGGAGAGAGGGAGAGAGAACAGGTGCAGAAGATAGGGTTAGGGGGAGTGAGATGAGGTGCAGGAGAAAGGGTTAGGGGGAGAGAGATGAGGTGCAGGAGAAAGGTTTAGGGGGAGAAAGGGGAGAGAGATGGGAGCAGGAGATAGGGTTAGGGGGAGAGATGAGGTGCAGGAGAAAGGGTTAAGGGGGAGAGAGATGAGGTGCAGGAGAAAGGGTTAGGGGGAGAGAGATGAGGAGGAGAAAGGTTTAGGGGGAGAGAGATGAGGTGCAGGAGAAAGGTTTAGGGGGAGAGAGGGAGAGAGATGAGGTGCAGGAGATAGGGCAGGGGGAGAGAGAAGAGGTGCAGGAGAAAGGGTTAGGGGGAGAGAGGGAGGTGCAGGAGATAGGGTTAGGGGGAGAGAGGTGAGGTGCAGGAGAAAGGTTTAGGGGGAGAGAGGGAGAGAGAAGAGGTGCAGAAGATAGGGTTAGGGGGAGTGAGATGAGGTGCAGGAGAAAGGGTTAGGGGGAGAGAGATGAGGTGCAGGAGAAAGGTTTAGGGGGAGAGAGAGGGAGAGAGATGAGGTGCAGGAGATAGGGTTAGGGGGAGAGAGATGAGGTGCAGGAGAAAGGGTTAGGGGGAGAGAGATGAGGTGCAGGAGAAAGGTTTAGGGGGAGAGAGGGAGAGAGATGAGGTGCAGGAGAAAGGGTTAGGGGGAGAGAGGGAGAGAGATGAGGTGCAGGAGAAAGGGTTAGGGGAGAGAGGGAGAGAGATGAGGTGCAGGAGAGAGGGTTAGGGGGAGAGAGGGAGAGAGATGAGGTGCAGGAGAGAGGGTTAGGGGGAGAGAGGGAGAGAGAAGAGGTGCAGAAGATAGGGTTAGGGGGAGTAGATGAGGTGCAGGAGAAAGGGTTAGGGGGAGAGAGATGAGGTGCAGGAGAAAGGTTTAGGGGGAGAGAGAGGGGAGAGAGATGAGGTGCAGGAGATAGGGTTAGGGGGAGAGAGATGAGGTGCAGGAGAAAGGGTTAGGGGGAGAGAGATGAGGTGCAGGAGAAAGGTTTAGGGGGAGAGAGGGAGAGAAATGAGGTGCAGGAGAAAGGGTTAGGGATGAGAGAGATGAGGTGCAGGAGAAAGGGTTAGGGGGAGAGCGGGAGAGAGATGAGGTGCAGGAGAAAGGTTAAAGGGGTGAGAGAGATGAGGTGCAGGAGAAAGGGTTAGGGGAGAGAGGGAGAGAGATGAGGTGCAGGAGAAAGGGTTAGGGGAGAGAGGGAGAGAGATGAGGTGCAGGAGAGAGGGTTAGGGGGAGAGAGAAGAGAGATGAGGTGCAGGAGAGAGGGGTTAGGGGGAGAGAGGGAGAGAGATGAGGTGCAGGAGAAAGGTTAGGGGGAGAGAGGGAGAGAGAGAGGAGGAGAAAGGGTTAAGGAGGGGGAGAGAGGGAGAGAGATGAGGTGCAGGAGAAAGGTTAGGGGGGAGAGAGGGAGAGAGATGAGGTGCAGGAGAAAGGGTTAAGGAGGGGGGGAGAGAGGGAGAGAGATGAGGTGCAGGAGAAAGGTTTAAGGAGGGGAGAGGGAGAAAGATGAGGTGCAGGAGAAAGGTTTAAGGAGGGGAGAGGGAGAAAGATGAGGTGCAGGAGAAGGGTTAGGGGGGAGAGAGGGAGAGAGATGAGGTGCAGGAGAAAGGTTTAAGGAGGGGGGGAGAGGGAGAGAGATGAGGTGCAGGAACGTGTGGATGGAGAGGCATGAGGGTAAGTTTTATGCCGTATGTTATGAATGCCTTGGTGTATCACCACCTTGAAATAAAGCGTGTCTGAAGAAAAGAGAAAAAGGTAGTGTGAGAGGACGGGGGGAGAGGGGGGGATGAGGGAGCGGGGAGCGAACAGCGAGGAAGGACAGGTTGATCCGTAGATGTGCATTGAAGACGACACAGCCTGTCTCATCTGTTGTTGAAGTAGGGAAGGAAAGTGGCTTAATGATATTCACTGAACTCCTGGAACGATTTGAATTCCTAAAACTTTCCTGCCATACGTGTATCGTCTCCCCTGCTGACTAGTTTGCTATGCGTCAGGTGAACCTGTAAGAACTCGGTACCTGCTCTTCCCCTTCTCACCCTCAGTGTGTGTCTCTTCCACAACCTGTCAGCAACTTCAAAAACATCTGTCAGGTCAAGGACAAGGTCAGTCGTGTGAAATGGTGACGACCCTCGCCTTGTCAGGAATACACACACACACACACACACACACACACACACACACACACACACACACACACACACACACACACACACACACACACACACACACACACACACACACACACACACACACACACACACGCGCTAGCTACTATCTGCCTGTCACATACAGTATTCTGTCTGATTCTCACACAGCTCTGGATACTTGGGGGATAATGATGAGGGCCTGCTCTGAGCTACGCACACTGAATCACGGCACAGGACAAACAGGTGGTGTGTGTGTGTATGTGTGTGTCTGAGCTACTGATTTATTCCCTTACAAGATGCAAAATTACGCAACAGATTTATGATAACCTCATATAATATTATTTATATGTCATTAAGTCTGTTTGCAGACATGTTACATACAGTGCATTCAGACAGTGTTCAGACCCCTTCCCTTTTTCCACGTCTTTACATTATAGCCATATTCCAATAAAATGTTTCCCTCATCAATCTAAACAGAATACCCCATAATGACATCACAATACCGCATAATGACATCACAATACCCCATAATGACACCACAATACCGCATAATGACATCACAATACCCCATAATGACATCACAATACCCCATAATGACATCACAATACCTCATAATGACATCACAATACCCATAATGACATCACAATACCCCATAATGACATCACAATACCCCATAATGACATCACAATACCCCATAATGACAAAATGAAAACAGGTTTTTAGAACTTTTTTTGCAAATGTATTAAAAATAATAACAGAAATACCTTATTTAAATAAGTATTCAAACCCATTGCTATGAGACTCGACATTGAGCTCAGGTGCATCCTGTTTCCATTGATCATCCTTGAGATGTTTCTATTACTTGATTAGAGTCCACCTGTGGTAAATTAAATTGATTGGACATGATTTGGAAAAGCACATAGTGGTCTATATGAAGGTCCCACAGTTGACAATGCACGTCAGAGCAAAAACCAAGCCATGACGTTGAAGGAATTGTCTATTAAACTCTGAGACAGGATTGTGTCAAGTCACAGATCTGGGTAAGGGTACCAAAAAAGTTCTGCAGTGTTGAAGGTCCCCAAGAACACAGGGGTCACCATCATTCACAAATGGAAGAAATGTGGACCCACCAAGACCCTTCATAGAAACTGTCATAGTGACTGTCACCTCCCTGACCAAGGGCCTTCTCCCGAGTTAAAATAAAATAAAGAATTTCCTGCTATTGAGATGGTGAAAGCCACTATGGATCTAATGACAAAAGAACTCCCATTAGCTATCTACTTTTAGTGAAGCTTTCTATTCTGACTGCTTACTGTTTCACATAAGAAGTAGACCGTTCACACCAGAGCAGAAAACAGAACATTTGCTTCCCTGCCAATAGATCAGTCCGGTCTTTCGGTCTGATGAAACCAAGTTGGAACTCTTTGGCCTGAATGCCAAGGGTCACGTCTGAAGGAAACAGTAGAGCATGATGGTGGCAGCATCGTGCTGTGGGGATGCATTTCAGTGGCAGGGACTGGGAGACAAGTCAGGATCGAAGGAAAGATTAACGGAGCAAAGTACAGAGAGATCCTTGAGGAAAATCTGCTCCAGAGCGCTCATGACCTCAGACTGGGGCGAAGGTTCACCTTCCAACAGGACAACGACCCTAAGCACACAGCCAAGACAAAGCAGGAATGGCTTCGGGACAAGTCTCAGAATGTCCTTGAGTGACCAAGCCAAAGCCCAGACTTGAACCCAATCGAACATCTCTGGAGAGACCAGAAAATAGCTGTGCAGCAATGCTCCGAATCTAACCTGACAGAGTTTGAGAAGATCTGCAGAGAAGAATGGGAAAAACTCCCCAAATACAGGTGTGTCAAGCTTATAGAGTCATACCCAATAAGACTCAAGTCTGTAATCGCTGCCAAAGGTGTCTGAATATATATGTAAATGTGATATTTCAGTTTGTTATTTTTAATACATTTACAATCATTTCTACAAACCTGTTTTTGCTTTGTCATTATGGGGCATTGTGTGGAGGTTGATGAGGGGAAAAAAACAATTTAATCAATTTTAGAATAAGGCTGTAATGTAACAAAATGTGGACAAAGTCAAGGGCTATGAATTCTTCCTGAAAGCACTGTATGTACAGTATAGTGGATAGTAGCATATGTGAATGTGGACACCTGCTAGTCGAACGTCTCATTCCAAAATCATGCGCATTCATATGGAGTTGGTCCCGCCTTTACTGCTATAACAGCCTCCACTCTTCTGGGAAGGTTTTCCACTAGATGTGCTGCGGGGACCTGTTTCCATTCAGCCACAAGAGTATTAGTGAGGTCGGGCACTGATGTTTGGCATTTAGGCCTGGCTCGTAGTTGCTGTTCCAATCCATCCCAAAGGTGTTCGATGGGGTTGAGGTCAGGGCTCTGTGTAAGCCAGTCAAGTTCTTCCACACTGATCTCGACAAACCATTTCTGTATGGACATCGCTTTGTGCATGGGGGCATTGTCATGCTGAAATAGGAAAGAGTCTTCCCCAAACTGTTAAGATTTCCCTTCACTGGAACTAAGGGGCCTAACCCAAACCATGAAAACAACCCCAGATCATTATTCCTCGTCTACTGAACTTTAAAGTGTGCACTATGCACTCTACTGAACTTTAAAGTGTGCACTATGCATTCGAGCAGGTGGCGTTCTCGTGGCATCTGCCAAACCCAGAACAGTTCTTGTGCTGACGTTGCTTCCAGAAGCCGTTTGGAACTCGGTATGAGAGTTGTGAGTGTTGTAGGCAAAAATAATTACGTACTACACACTTCAGGTTGGTCCCATCCTGTGAGCTTGTGTGGCCTATCACTTCTCGGCTGAGCCGTTGTTGCTCCTAGACATTTTCACTTCACAATAACAGGACTTACAGTTTACCTGGGCAGCTCTAGCTGACTTATTGGGAAGGTGGTATCCTATGAAGGTGTCACTTTGAAAGTCACTGAGCTCTTCAGTAAGCAATGGTTGTGGCTGAAATAGTCGAATCCACTCATTTGAAGGGGTGTCCACATACTTTTGTGTATATATATATATATATATATATATATATATATATAGTGTATTCTCTATCTGTCATATTAAGCTTAAGGAAATATACAGTGGGGCAAAAAAGGCATTATACTTATATAATAAATGTTTTCCACCATCATTTGCAAATAAATTCATTAAAAATCCTATAATGTGATTTTCTGGATTTTTAAAAATCTCATTTTGTCTGTCATAGTTGAAGTGTACCTATGATGAAAATTACAGGCCTCTCTCATCTTTTTAAGTGGGAGAACTTGCACAATTGGTGGCTGACTAAATACTGTTTTGCCCCAATGTAGTTTGTTGAAATGTGAACAGCCAGGCTCATGTCCCCTCTGTGGTATTATAGTAGTAGGTAATACATCATATTATGGGAAATCTAACGCCGAAATGGGCCTTTTTGGGTAGCCCCCCACTCCTCTCATCTGATTATCCTCATCATAAATCCATCATCTTCCTTAGAGGCCTAGCTGTTTGAATCTGCAGATTGACCTGCTATGATTTAATGTCAAGCGCTCCGCAGACCCTACCTTTCGACCTATAGCATGATCCCTAATGGGAGGGAAATATGAATTAATGTAAGAATGTATCAGTATGTTTGTTAATACGTATTGACTGGTAGTCAATACATATTGTAGCAGGCTCAAGGGTGTGGGGTTTCCACGTCACCAAGTCCAATAACAAAACATGCACCAGAAGCACAAATAGAATGCAAATGGGGAGTTTATTAGGGATTTTGGTACAATGGGGAAGAGGGGGGAATTCACCAATCACCTCACAGTCCACAAGTCGTTCTCGTCGGGGCAGGAAGTCCATATAAGGCTCGGGGATGGAGCCAGCAGAGATATCTCCCCTCAATAACCACTCCCCTCCCCTCCGTCTGAAATATACCTGCTCCTGAAGAGGGCATCGGCATTTCCATGGGCTGCACCTGATCTGTGGATGACAGAGAAAGCAAAGGTCTGTAAAGGATAGGAACCAGCAGGCCCGGCGTTATTCCGTGACATCCAAACCAGTGGTCCGTTACGAAGGTGAAGTGACGACCCAATGAGTAATACTTCAGCGTCTCCAGTGCCCACTTGATCGCTAGACATTCTTTCTCCACGGTGGAATGTCTTTGTTCCCGAGGCAACAAGCTTCCAGCTAATGTACATGACTGGTTGTTCCTCACCTTCTTGTAGCTGTGATAGGACGGCACCCACCCCTGTTTCGGACGCATCGGTCTGTACCACCAGTGGTTTGTAGAAGTCCGGTGTCACCAGCATGGGTCCAGAACACAGTGGTCCCTTTAGGTCCTGGGAGGCTTTCTCCGTCTCTTCGGTCCACGTCACCTGGGCGGGCAGACGGCTCCTAGTCAGATCTGTCAGGGGGCTGGCTAGGGAGGCAAAGTGGGGAAATAGAGCGAGCCGGTCGCATCCGCGCTTCGGTCTGCAGGTTGTATAACTTTTTCATTACATTTCATTACATTTCATTATAGTACAACGGTCTGATTTGTCTAATCTTAGCAATTTCTTCTTAGCTAAATACATAGTCGTCGTTGTATCAAAGATAATTGCGTAATTATCGTATTTCGTCGTCTCCTATCTGCCCAACGCGTTCACCGTCTACCGTAGCACTGTAGTAACTATCACACTCAACTGAACGACTTGATTAGTGTAGTGTTAGCTAGCTACATAGTTGTCTTTGCTGTCTTCGTATCCAAGATAATTGTGTAGTTAGAGTGTGTAGTCTTAGAGTGATTATCTTAATTTACCGAGGTTAGCTAGCCAGCTATTTTGTCGTCCTTAACGTAGGAGACACTCCTAGCTAGCCAATAGCTAGCCAACGTCTACTGAATAGAACTTTCGCATTCCGGGTCGATTCCGCTTCGCTCCACAGGTAGTATCATATTTTCATTTCATTTCATTACAGTCCCAACGGTGTGATTTGTTTGATCGTAGCTAGCTACATAGCTAGCTACATAGCCGTCTTTGTTTCAAAGATAATTGTGTAGTCTAGAGCGATTTTCTAGGTTAGCTAGCCAGCTATTGTCGTTCTCCTAACGCAACGTAACGTAACCAACACTGCTAGCTAGCCAGCTTGCCCCGAAAAGCAGCATTGTAGAAACTTCACACTCAACGGAACGACTTGATTAGGTAGTGTCAACAACGCAGCTAGCCTACCTCAGCAGTACTGTATCATTTTAATCATTTTAGTCAATTAGATTCTTGCTACGTAAGCTTAACTTTCTGAACATTCGAGACGTGTAGTCCACTTGTCATTCCAATCTCCTCTGCATTAGCGTAGCCTCTTCTCTAGCCTGTCAAATATGTGTCTGTCTATCCCTGTTCTCTCCTCTCTGCACAGACCATACAAACGCTCCACACCGCATGGCCGCGGCCACCCTAATCTGGTGGTCCCAGCGCGCACGACCCACGTGGAGTTCCAGGTCTCCGGTAGCCTCTGGAACTGCCGATCTGCGGCCAACAAGGCAGAGTTCATCTCAGCCTATGCCTCCCTCCAGTCCCTCGACTTCTTGGCTCTGACGGAAACATGGATCACCACAGACAACACCGCTACTCCTACTGCTCTCTCTTCGTCCGCCCACGTGCTCCGCACACCCCGAGAGCTTCTGGTCAGCGGGTGGTGGCACCGGGATCCTCATCTCTCCCAAGTGGTCATTCTCTCTTTCTCCCCTTACCCATCTGTCTATCGCCTCCTTTGAATTCCATGCTGTCACAGTTACCAGCCCTTTCAAGCTTAACATCCTTATCATTTATCGCCCTCCAGGTTCCCTTGGAGAGTTCATCAATGAGCTTGATGCCTTGATAAGCTCCTTTCCTGAGGACGGCTCACCTCTCACAGTTCTGGGCGACTTTAACCTCCCCACGTCTACCTTTGACTCATTCCTCTCTGCCTCCTTCTTTCCACTCCTCTCCTTTTGACCTCACCCTCTCACCTTCCCCCTACTCACAAGGCAGGCAATACGCTCGACCTCATCTTTACTAGATGCTGTTCCTCCACTAACCTCATTGCAACTCCTCCAAGTCTCCGACCACTACCTTGTATCCTTTTCCCTCTCGCTCTCATCCAACACTTCCCACACTGCCCCTACTGGATGGTATCGCGCCGTCCCAACCTTCGCTCTCTCTCCCCT
Source organism: Oncorhynchus nerka (assembly GCF_034236695.1). NCBI lineage: Eukaryota > Metazoa > Chordata > Actinopteri > Salmoniformes > Salmonidae > Oncorhynchus > Oncorhynchus nerka. The sequence continues at coordinate 8,926,434 of NC_088404.1, forward strand.
GCTACTCTCTCCTCTTCCATCCTATCATCTCTTCCCTCTGCTCAAACCTTCTCCAACCTATCTCCTGATTCTGCCTCCTCAACCCTCCTCTCCTCCCTTTCTGCATCCTTTGACTCTCTATGTCCCCTATCCTCCAGGCCGGCTCGGTCCTCCCTCCCGCTCCGTGGCTCGACGACTCTTTGCGAGCTCACAGAACAGGGCTCCGGGCAGCCGAGCGGAAATGGAGGAAAACTCGCCTCCTGCGGACCTGGCATCCTTTCACTCCCTCCTCTCTACATTTTCCTCCTCTGTCTCTGCTGCTAAAGCCACTTTCTACCACGCTAAATTCCAAGCATCTGCCTCTAACCCTAGGAAGCTCTTTGCCACCTTCTCCTCCCTCTTGAATCCTCCTCCCCCCCCCCCTCCTCCCTCTCTGCAGATGACTTCGTCAACCATTTTGAAAAGAAGGTCGACGACATCCGATCCTCGTTTGCTAAGTCAAACGACACCGCTGGTTCTGCTCACACTGCCCTACCCTGTGCTCTGACCTCTTTCTCCCCTCTCTCTCCAGATGACATCTCGCGTCTTGTGACGGCCGGCCGCCCAACAACCTGCCCGCTTGACCCTATCCCCTCCTCTCTTCTCCAGACCATCTCCGGTGACCTTCTCCCGTACCTCACCTCGCTCATCAACTCATCCCTGACCGCTGGCTACGTCCTCCCGTCTTCAAGAGAGCGAGAGTTGCACCCCTTCTGAAAAAACCTACACTCGATCCCTCCGATGTCAACAACTACAGACCAGTATCCCTTCTTTCTTTTCTCTCCAAAACTCTTGAACGTGCCGTCCTTGGCCAGCTCTCCCGCTATCTCTCTCAGAATGACCTTCTTGATCCAAATCAGTCAGGTTTCAAGACTAGTCATTCAACTGAGACTGCTCTTCTCTGTATCACGGAGGCGCTCCGCACTGCTAAAGCTAACTCTCTCTCCTCTGCTCTCATCCTTCTAGACCTATCGGCTGCCTTCGATACTGTGAACCATCAGATCCTCCTCTCCACCCTCTCCGAGTTGGGCATCTCCGGCGCGGCCCACGCTTGGATTGCGTCCTACCTGACAGGTCGCTCCTACCAGGTGGCGTGGCGAGAATCCGTCTCCTCACCACGTGCTCTCACCACTGGTGTTCTAGGCCCTCTCCTGGTCTCTCCTATCATTGCTATGCAGACGACACACAATTAATCTTCTCCTTTCCCCCTTCTGACGACCAGGTGGCGAATCGCATCTCTGCATGTCTGGCAGACATATCAGTGTGGATGACGGATCATCACCTCAAGCTGAACCTCGGCAAGACGGAGCTGCTCTTCCTCCCGGGGAAGGACTGCCCGTTCCATGATCTCGCCATCACGGTTGACAACTCCATTGTGTCCTCGTCCCAGAGCGCTAAGAACCTTGGCGTGATCCTGGACAACACCCTGTCGTTCTCAAATAACATCAAGGCGGTGGCCCGTTCCTGTAGGTTCATGCTCTACAACATCCGCAGAGTACGACCCTGCCTCACACAGGAAGCGGCGCAGGTCCTAATCCAGGCACTTGTCATCTCCCGTCTGGATTACTGCAACTCGCTGTTGGCTGGGCTCCCTGCCTGTGCCATTAAACCCTACAACTCATCCAGAACGCCGCAGCCCGTCTGGTGTTCAACCTTCCCAAGTTCTCTCACGTCACCCCGCTCCTCCGCTCTCTCCACTGGCTTCCAGTTGAAGCTCGCATCCGCTACAAGACCATGGTGCTTGCCTACGGAGCTGTGAGGGGAACGGCACCTCAGTACCTCCAGGCTCTGATCAGGCCCTACACCCAAACAAGGGCACTGCGTTCATCCACCTCTGGCCTGCTCGCCTCCCTACCACTGAGGAAGTACTGTTCCCGCTCAGCCCAGTCAAAACTGTTCGCTGCTCTGGCCCCCCAATGGTGGAACAAACTCCCTCACGACGCCAGGACAGCGGAGTCAATCACCACCTTCCGGAGACACCTGAAACCCCACCTCTTTAAGGAATACCTAGGATAGGATAAAGTAATCCTTCTCACCGCCTCCACCCCCTTAAAAGACCTAGATGCACTATTGTAAAGTGGCTGTTCCACTGGATGTCATAAGGTGAAAGCACCAATTTGTAAGTCGCTCTGGATAAGAGCGTCTGCTAAATGACTTAAATGTAAATGTAAATGTAACATCGTTTTTACCTCTGTCCTTGACAGCCTCTCTCCTTGCTTCCGGTAGGGTCTCAACTTCACCTTTTTCCCAGGTTTGGTGATGATGCGGCACTGTACCAAATCTGTGTGTCCTGGTTTACTGGAGAACACATCCTGGTTTCGGCTGACCAACTCCCTCAGCTCCTGCTTCTGGGCTTGGCTCAGCTGCTCCCCCATTGTCACCTCCGCCGGCTTGGTCTCTGTGGTAGCCTTCTTCGGGGAAATAGAGTAAAGTACATCATGTGCATTCGATTTCTGTAGCAGATTCACATGGTAAATCTGGGTCAGATGCCTACTTCCAGGCTGTCTGACCCTGTAGTTAACTTCACCAACTGTCTCAATGACTTCATATGACCTATTCCATCAGGCCAAAAACTTACATTCTGAGTTGGGTACCAACACTTTGTCACCAGGCTGAAAGTCCCTTCGTTGTGCCCCTCTGTTGTACACCCTTGCTTGGGCCTCCTGGGCCTTCAGCATGTGTTCCCATACCAGGGGCCACAGGGTTGCCATCCGATCTCTCATGCCTCCCACGTGTTCCACCAAGGTTCGGTGGGGTGACGGTTGCTGTTCCCAGGCTTCTTTAGCCACGTCCAGCAGTCCTCGGGGTCGTCTCCCGTACAGGATTTTGAAGGGAGAGAATCCGGTTGAAGCTTGGGGCACTTCTCGGATCAAGAACATCAGGTAGGGTAGTAGCTGGTCCCAATTATTTTCTTCAGCCTCCATAACCTTCTTTATCATCTGCTTCTGGATTTGATTGAATCTTTCCACCAATCCATCAGTCTGAGGGTGATACACTGAATTATTCCAGCGCAACTGGATTATTCTCATTAACTTGCATAGATCCTTCATGATTCATGACATGATTGGGGTGCCCTGGTTGGTCAATATCTCATTGGGAATGCCTACTTAGGAGAACATCCTAACAAACTCATGTGCGATTCACTTGGTGGCCATAATGTGCAGGGGAATGGCTTCTGGGTACCTGGTGGCATAACCCAAAATCACCAGAATGTATTGGTGCCCTCGGATGATCTTGGGCAGAGATCCCACCAGGTACATTGCGATCCTGCTGAAAGGAACTGACATGATAGGTGGGGGAATTAAGGGACTGCAGAAATGAGGTTTTGGAGCCACCTGCTGGCACTCCGGGCAACTGCAGAAGTATTCTTCCACTGCTTTCATCACCCCTGGCCAGTAAAATTGTACCTTGATTCTGTCTAAGGTCTTTTCCACCCCTAGGTGAGCCCCAAGAAGGTGGGCGTGTGCCAACTGCAGGACAGATGGTACAAAGGGATGGGGCACCAACAACAACTCCAAACATTTGAATTCCTTCTTCACGATCTGATATAGCAACTTTTTCTTATTACCAAAATGGGGGTAGGTTATTTGCTTTATCCTCTCCACGGGCTTTGCATCCACTACGGTCACCTGCTGGAGAGGGCAGGCCATGTTGGGATCCTACAGTTGAGAGGCGGGCTCTGGTGCCACCTCATGGTCCATTGGGAACATGTCTTCTAGACTCGCCACCTCTCCTTCTGGTCTGGCTTCAGGGTCCCCCTCCGAGAGGGGATTGGTAGATGCCTGGAGGTCCACTTCCTGGAATCCACACTTCCGGGCATCCCTCCTTCTGGTGTCCCTCCCACCTCTCAGACTTCCTCCTCCCTTCTGGTTCCTTCGGTTCCTCACATCTCCGGACGTACTGGTCTACAGTTGGCGGAACATTGGGAAATTCCTTCTGATAAGGACCGGCACAGGCAAGTTTGGGACTACTCCCACTGTTCCCATGTGTTGTCCCTTTGTGGTCTGTAGGTGGAGGAGTGTGGTAGGGTAGTCCTTGGTCTCACCGTGTATGCACGTGATGGCCACAGTGTCAGTCAGATTCTGGGAGTGGGCGAAGTCAGGTCACCATACTCCCGGAGTCCAAAAGTGCCGTGGTGTCCTTTCCGTTTGCTCTTACCGGGGTGACAGGGGAAGTACCACTCTCCTCAGCCCATCGTGCCATCAGTAAGCCGTAGAGACGCCCGGTGGCTACCTCACTGGCTGAGGCCGAAGGCATCGGGACAACCCGGTCTGGACAGTTCCAGGCAATGTGTCCTGGCTCCCCGCACTCGTAGCACTTCCTGTTGTCCAGATTCAGGAAGGGGCGTCATCTCGGGGAGCTGGCTGTCGGTGTCCCTCTACCCTTGGCTGGGGTCCTGGCCTGGTCCTCCTTCCTTTTTCGCTCTTTATTGCGAGTGGAGGGTTCCCCCTTCCGTGGTTGTCCGCTGTGCAGGACCTCCAAAGCCACCTCTTGTCTTTCCACCAGTTCCAACAGCTGATCTGTGCTCTGCTGGTTAGCTTTGCTGGCTAACTTTTTTAGCTTCGAACGGGAGAGAGCGTATAAATTTGTCTATGTCCACTTTCCCGATGGCCATGTGTTCAGCAGTTAGCCAGCTCTTGGCCAGCCTATTTAGATCATCCATTTGTGATCGGGTGGATTCTGTAAGATCATACGTCCTATCATGGAATCTTTGTGCCCTGTTAATCAGGGTGAGTCAAACCGGTGCAGGATTTCCTTTTTCAGCACCTCCTAATGCGTCGCCTGGTCAACCGTCAGATCCTGATTGGTCTTCTGTGCCGCGCCTGATAGTAAGGGTGCTAGTAGGCTGGCCCATTGCTCATGGGGTAATTTCATCCTAGCCGCCATCCTTTCGAAGGCTTGTAGGTAAGCCTCAATGTCGTCAGCTTCTGTCAGCTTCAATATAAACCTACTAGTTTTGGGAAGATAGACTGTTGCGCTTGCCACTATGCCGGCCTGGGCGGCTGTCAGCTGGCTGAGTTCAGATCGCAGGAGAGCGGTCTGCTGACGCTGTTCCTCCAGCAGCTCCCGATGCATGTCCTGCTGTGCTATTTTGCCTCCACCAGCTGTCTCACCAATGCTTCCATTGTGCTCTGTGTCTGTTTTAGTTATTGAGCTTGGTTTGGTTTGCCCGCATTCTCCACCATATTGTAGCAAGATCAAGAGTGTGGGGTTTCCACGCCACAAAGTCCAATAACAAAACATGCACCAGAAGCACAAATAGAATGCAGGCTATTCTAAAAGATTTTGGTACACTGGGGACGAGGGGGGGAATTCACCAATCACCTCACAGTCCATAAGCCGTTCTCGTTGGGGCAGGAAGTCCATATAAGGCTCGGGGGGGGGGTGGAGCTTGTTTCCCCTGTCTCCTACCATAGATGGATGGATGCTTGTCTCCCCTCAATAATAACCACTCCCCTCACCTCTCCCTGCCGTCTGCCACAGTATATCATATAATCAACCAAAGGGTAGTGTGGTAATCAGCTCGTCCACATACATGGTGTTATACTGTAATGGCTAAGGAAGTAAATGTCAGACATGTCTTAAGCTCTGAAATCACAGACAACCTTGATTGTTTCTAGTCGCACCCTCTTACTGACTCAGGACCAGGTTTTAAAATATATGGTCCTGTCGTAGGTTTATAATGTAATTATTAGGCTGTCTACTATCACGGTGGAGCCGTTTTCTGTTTTATAGCTTCCCTGCTCTCTCAGCCTCGTCAGCCTTGGCCTGTATAACTCAAGCAGCCATCCATCTATGGTAGGGGACAGGGGAAACAAGCATCTGTCCATCTATGGTAGGAGACAGGGGAAACAAGCATCTGTCCATCTATGGTAGGAGACAGGGGAAACAAACATCTGTCCATCTATGGTAGGAGACAGGGGAAACAAGCATCTGTCTATCTATGGTAGGAGACAGGGGAAACAAGCATCCATCCATCTATGGTAGGGGACAGGGGAAACAAGCATCCGTCCATCTATGGTAGGAGACAGGGGAAACAAGCATCCATCCATCTATGGTAGGAGACAGGGGAAACAAGCATCCGTCCATCTATGGTAGGAGACAGGGGAAACAAGCATCCATCCATCTATGGTAGGAGACAGGGGAAACAAGCATCCATCCATCTATGGTAGGAGACAGGGGAAACAAGCATCCGTCCATCTATGGTAGGAGACAGGGGAAACAAGCATCCGTCCATCTATGGTAGGAGACAGGGGAAACAAGCATCCATCCATCTATGGTAGGAGACAGGGGTAAATTACAGGTTCTAGTGAGTGGGATTGTCTTTTATTCTGTTTTTATTGAACAGACTGATAAAACAAAGGAGAGAGGTGCGAGTCAACAGGGCACTGGGTCAGACTCCAACCCGGCTCTGACATTAGTATGCCCAGGTCTGAGGTACTAACAGCTAGACTACACAGGTTACAGCGAGTAGGAATAACGGGAGATATAAAGATCAACTGGAAGCTTGAAGTACATTTTCAATGTTTAGGCTAGGATATTGTGTGAAAGGCATCTCTGTTCAGCCTTGGTCTGGTTACCTCTGTTAACCATCCATCACAGGGGAGGTGGGTTGGGGGGACAGGGAGAATGATAGAGGCAGGGACAGGGAGGGGCCCACTGCTTCATGCTCCAGGAATCATCATATGGAAGGCCGTAGATAGGATGACAGTCCGGTGGATCCATCAAGGCCTCTAAGCCGGTCCCGGTTCACTTCCCACCCCTTCTCCTTGGCCTTAACCCTTCAATGTTTACAGATCTGTAAGATGTAAGCAATATGGTGGAAGCTCCAAATCTAAAATGGCGGGTCGACTCTGCACAGTATGCTACCAGTACCAGTAGCAAGCACGTGTTTCATATGTCTGCTTCATATGATGTGTTGCAGCTGCAATATGCAGAATGTATAGCCTGCAGGCCTGCAGCACTGGACAGAAATAGTACTAACAGCCTGCTAGAGAGGCTGTTGAGAGACGGAGGAGCACAAGGTTACAACGAGGAGGAGGAAACAGTAACAGCTTGCCAGAACTAATGAAACTGAAACAAAGAGAGAGATAGTTAAATACACTAGGCTACTACAACAACAGGACGATATACATTCATAACCATACAATGAGGAGGAGGAGATGAGGAGGAGGAGATGAGGAGGAGGATAGAGGAGATTAGGAGGATGATGAGGAGGATGAGGAGGTAGGAGATGAGGAGGAGGAGATGATGAGGAGAAGGAGGGAGGAGGAGGAGGAGGAGGAGGAGGAGGGGGAGGTGGAGACGAGGGGGATACTCTACATTAAGACAAGGGATGCGTAGAAGGAAGACAGGGAGGGAGGAGGAGGAGGGAGGAGGGAGGAGGAGGAGGGAGAGGAGGAGAGATGAGGAGGAGGAGATGAGGAGGAGGAGGAGGGGGAGGAGGAGGAGATGATAGTAGTGACATACCTCTACATTACAACAAGATGGTAACATCCATAAGAGAGCAGGAGGTTGAAATGAGGAGGAGGGGGATGAGGAGGAGGAGCGAGGGGGAGGGGGAGGAGTAGGAGGAGGGAGGAGGAGGGAGGGAGGAGGAGGGAGGAGGGGGAGGAGGAGGGCGGAGGGGGAGGGGGAGGGAGGAGCAGGAGGGGGAGGAGTAGGAGGAGGGAGGAGGGGGAGGGAGGAGGAGGGGGAGGGGGAGGGAGGAGGAGGGGGATGGGGATACGGAGAAGGAAGACATGGAGGGAGGAGGAGGAGAAGGGGGAGGAGGAGGAGGGAGAAGGAGAAGGGGGAGGAGGAGAGATGACAGTAGTGACATACCTCTACATTACAACAAGATGGTAACATCCATAAGAGAGCAGGAGGTTGAAATGAGGAGGAGGGGGGAGGAGGAGGAGGGGAGGGGGAGGGGGAGGGAGGAGGAGGGGGATGGGGATACGGAGAAGGAAGACATGGAGGGAGGAGGAGGAGAAGGGGGAGGAGAAGGGGGAGGAGGAGCAGGGGGGAGGAGGAGAGATGATATTAGTGACATACCTCTACATTACAACAAGATGGTAACATCCATAAGAGAGCAGGAGGTTGAAATGAGGAGGAGGGGGGATGAGGGGGAGAAGGGAGGGGGAGGAGTAGGAGGAGGGCGGAAGGGGAGGGAGAAGGAGAAGGGGGAGGAGGAAGAGGAGGATGAGGATCATAGTCAGTACAAGCTAATGAAAAAAAGAACCAGAGTGAAATACAGCATCTTTACATCACAAAAGCAGGCTATTCTAACCAATCAGAACCATATCCCCCAAAGGTTACCCTCCTCTGTCTTCATTCAAACATCATTTGGCTTCCCTCTCTGGGGGGGGATGGTATGAAGTCATTAAGAGCATGACCCCATGACCCTGGAGCTCATTGGCTGTAAGGTAAGAGATGGTCCACATCCCTGAGCATAGATCGATCGACTGGATGGAGCAGAGTATCGGCTTTGTCAAAAATGGCACCCTGGTCTCTGTATAGGACTCTGGTTGAAAGTAGTGCACTATATAGGGAACAGGGTTCTATAGGACTCTAGTAAAAATAGTGCACTATATAGGCAATAGGGTTCTATAGGGCTCTGGTCTAAAGTAGTGCACTACATAGGGAATAGGGTTCTATAGGGTCATGGTCTAAAGTAGTGCACTACATAGGGAATAGGGTTCTATAGGGCTCTGGTCTAAAGTAGTGCACTACATAGGGAAGAGGGTTCTATAGGTCCCTGGTCTAAAGCAGTGCACTACATAGGGAATAGGGTTCTATAGGGCTCTGGTCTAAAGTAGTGCACTACATAGGGAATAGGGTTCTATAGGGCTCTGGTCTAAAGTAGTGCACTATATAGGGAATAGGGTTCTATAGGGCTATGGTCTAAAGTAGTGCACTACATAGGGAATAGGGTTCTATAGGGCTCTGGTCTAAAGTAGTGCACTATATAGGGAATAGGGTGTCATTTGAGATCCAGACATTGGGCCTCACACCACCTCTAGCCAATTACACCGTCCCAAATGTGTCATGAATGTGTCAACGAGCTCACGCCTTGGACATACCCCTACGCCCCCCTGCCCCCCTCCACACGCTCTGCGTCCGCACCCCCCACACGCCCTCCTGTCCTACCCGCCCGCCCTCCTGTCGGATGAGAAGGGGTGTCAAGCGTCATTTCCCCCAATTCTGTGAAATGGTGCGGAAAAAACAGGGAAGAGAGGAGGCACTCCCCACAGCGTCTATCAATCCTGACAGCTGGTGACTGTATGGTGTGTGTGTGTGGGTGTGGCGGTGACCTCCTGTGAAACTTCATCTCTGTGCCCCTTCTCTATCTGTCAATGATTGAGGGAGGAGGGGGACGGGGTGTTGCGTTGGAGAGGGAGGGGTCGAGGAGAGATGGAGGGTGTAAAGTAGCCCCCCTCAACACCACCAGCTCCCCACCAGCCACCCACCAGCATCTCCACCCTCCTCAGATTCATAATTCAGTGTGTCTCCTCTCACACCAGGCTGTGCTGCCTGCTAGCGTCTCAGCTCCCCCAACCATGCTGCTGCCCAGCGTCTGGATCATAAAACAGAAGAAACCCACAGCCTGCTTCACTACCACTCTACCACTGTTCCTCTAGGCTCTCTTCTCTCTCCCTCTCCCTCTCCCTCTCTCTTCTCTTTCTCTAGCTCTCCCTCTCTCTCTTCTCTTTCTCTAGCTCTCCCCCTCTCTCCCTCTCTCTCTTCTCTTTCTCTAGCTCTCCCTCTCTCCCTCTCTCTCTTCTCTTTCTCTAGCTCTCCCTCTCTCCCTCTCTCTCTCTTCTCTCGCTCTTTCTCTATCTCTCGCTCTCTCTCTCCTCTCTCTTCTCTCGCTCTTTCTGTATCTCTCGCTCTCTCTCTCCTCTCTCTCTCTCTCTCTCTCTCTGTCTCTCTCTCTCTCTCTATCTCTCTCTCTCACTCTCTCTCTCATACAGTAGATGTATAATTTTGTCAGGTTGTTCAAGGCCCCAGATCCAACCCCTCAGCCCCAGTTGAGGGGTTTGGGAAGCGATATTGTCCTTGTCAGGATTCAGCTGCAGTAGTTGGTTGTAGAAGTGTGTCTGTTGGATTGTTGTAACAGTGACACTGGAGTAGCCTTGTAGTTGACTTGGGTTTACTCTCTGTATACAGAGGCTTCAATGAACCTGTGTGTTGCCAGCTCTGCTCTGCTCTGCCTTGGCCTGAATAGGAAGGAAGGAAACGTAGAGGATAACAGTTCTCTAAGACTTGGCTCATCTCTCTAGCTGCTGAAAACGCTGAGATTTATATAATATCAGTCAGTGGAAAATGGCAGTCATATAGAGAGGTGGTTCAGACCACACTGTTCAGTGAAACAGGGTTGCAAAGCTACTGGTCATTTCCTAAAGTTACCAGAATATTCCTGGATTTTGATCATTAACAGAAAATCTATGGCAATAATATAATAATAACAAGAACAATATAATAATAATAATGATGCTAATAATAATAATAATAACAATAATTATAATATAATATAACAATAATAACAATAACAATATAATACTAATAATATAATTATAATAACTATAACAATATAATATAATAATAATATAATAATACTAAAAATAATATAATATAATTATAATAATACTAATAATAATATTATAATAATATAATAATATATTAACAATTATAACATAATAGTAATAATAATAATGATGTAATATAATAATGATAATATTGTAACGTCGTTCTTCGTTTGTCGAAAGAGAGTCGGACCAAAATGCAGCGTGGTGGTTACTCATGACTTTAATAGAAAAAGTGACACATGAAATAACTATACAAAGTACAAAACAACAAACGGAACGTGAAACCTAATTACAGCCTATCTGGTGAAACTACACAGAGACAGGAACAATCACCCACGAAATACAAAGTGAAACCCAGGCTACCTAAATACGGTTCCCCATCAGAGACAACAAGAATCACCTGACTCTGATTGAGAACCGCCTCAGGCAGCCAAGCCTATACTAGACACCCCTAATCAACCACAATCCCAATGCCTACAAAAAACCCAATACGACAATACAATAACCCCATGTCACACCCTGGCCTGACCAAATATATAACGAAAACACAAAACACAATGACCAAGGCATGACAGAACCCCCCTAGGGAGGTGCGGACTCCCGGACGCACCTCAAAACCATAGGGAGGGTCCGGGTGGGCGTCTGTCCATGGTGGCGGTTCCGGCTCGGGACGTGGACCCCACTCCATTAATGTCCTAGTTCCTCTCCTTCGCGTCCTGGGATAATCCACCCTCGCCGCCGACCATGGCCTAATAGTCCTCACCCAGAACCCCACAGAACTGAGGAGCAGCTCGTGACTGAGGGGCATCTCGGGACTGAGGGACAGCTCGGGACTGAGGGGCAGCTCGGGACTGTGGGGCAGCTCGGGACTGAGGGGCAGCTCCGGACTGAGGGGCAGCTCGGGACTGAGGGGCAGCTCGGGACTGAGGCAGCTCGGGACTGAGGGGCAGCTCGGGACTGAGGGGAAGCCCAGTACTGAGAGAAAGCCCAGTACTGTGAGGAAGCCCAGTACTGAGAGGAAGCCCAGTACTGAAATTAAGCTCAGGTAGGTAGTAGGCTCCGGTAGATCCTGGCTGGCTGGCGGATCTGGAAGATTCAGGTTGACTAGCAGATCTGGAAGATTCTGGTTGACTAGCAGATCTGGAAGATTCTGGTTGACTAGCAGATCTGGAAGATTCTGGTTGACTGGCAGATCTGGAAGATTCTGGTTGACTGGCAGATCTGGAAGATACTGGTTGACTGGCAGATCTGGAAGAGACTGGTTGACTAGTAGATCTGGAAGAGACTGGTTGACTAGTAGATCTGGAAGAATCTGGTTGACTGGCAGATCTAGAAGATCATGGCTGACTGACGGATCTAGCTGCTCTATGCAGACTGACAACTCTGGCTGCTCCATGCAGGCTGACAGCTCCTTGCAGACTGACAGCTCCTTGCAGACTGGCAGCTCCTTGCAGACTGGCAGCTCCTTGCAGACTGACAGCTCTGGCTGCTTCATACAGACTGACAGCTCTGGCTGCTTTATGCAGACTGACAGCTCTGGCTGCTTCTTACAGACTGACAGCTCTGGCTGCTTTATGCAGACTGACAGCTCTGGCTGCTTCATGCAGGCTTACAGCACCCTGCAGACTGGCAGCTCCTTGCAGACTGACAGCTCCTTGCAGACTGACAGCTCCCTGCAGACTGGCGGCTCTTTGCAGACTGACAGCTCCTTGCAGACTGACAGCTCCCTGCAGACTGACAGCTCCTTGCAGACTGACAGCTCCCTGCAGACTGGCAGCTCTTTGCAGACTGACAGCTCTGGCTGCTTCATGCAGACTGACAGCACCTTGCAGACTGACAGCTCCCTGCAGACTGGCAGCTCAGGCTGCTCCGAACAGGCAGGAGGCTCCGGCAGCGCTCTAGAGGAGGAAGGCTCTAGAAGCGCTGAACAGGCGGGAGACTCCGACAGCGTAGGAGGGAAGGAAGGCTCTGGCTGTGCTGAACAGGCGAGGCGCACAGAAGGCCTGGTGCGTGGTGCTGGAACTAGTGCTACAGGATCGAGGACACGCACAGGAAGCCTGGTGCGGGGAGCTGCTACCGGAGGACTGGTGTGTGGAGGTGGTTCTGGATAGACCGGACCGTGCAGGCGCACTGGAGCTCTTAAGCACCGAGCCTGCCCAAGCTTACCTGGCTCGATGCCCACTCTAGCCCGGCCAATACGAAGGGCTGGTATGAACCGCACCGGGCTATGCACCCGCACTGGAAACACCGTGCGCTCCATAGCATAACACGGTGTCTGCCCGGTCTCTCTAGCCCACCGGTAAGCACAGGGAGTTTGCGCAGGTCTCCTACCTGGCATAGCCATACTCCCTTTAACCCCCCCCCCAATAATTTTTTGGGGCTGCTTTTCGGGCTTCCATCCGCGTCGCCGTGCTGCCTCCTCATACCAGCGCCTCTCCGCTTTAGCCGCCTCTAGTTCCTCCTTGGGGCGGCGATATTCACCAGGCTGAGCCCAGGGTCCTTTTCCGTCCAGTTCTTCCTCCCATGTCCAATTCTCCAAGTGGTGCAGCCTCTCCCACTGCAACTGCTCTTCACGATTAACAGGGAGAGTTGGCTCAGGTCTGACACCTGACTCAGCCACTCTCCCTCTGAGCCCTCCCCCAATAAATATTTGGGGGTGACTTTTGGGTTTCGCTCTGCGCCGGCGTGTCTTTTTTTCCGACTCCATTCGCCTATAGCCCTCTTCGCACTGCTCCAGCGAATCCCAGGCGGGCTCCGGCAATCTCTCTGGGTCGGCCGCCCACCTGTCTATTTCTTCCCACGTCGTATACTCCAAGCCTCTGCTATCCATAACGTCCTCCCTTCGCTGCTCCTGCTGCCTGTTACCACGCCACTCGGTCCGTGTGTGGTGGGTGATTCTGTAACGGCGTTCTTCGTTTGTAGAAAGAGAGGACCGAAATGCAGCGTGGTAGTTACTCATGACTTTAATGGAAAAGTGACACATGAAATAACTATACAAAGTACAAAACAACAAACGGAACGTGAAACCTAATTACAGCCTATCTGGTGAAAAATACACAGAGACAGGAACAATCACCCACGAAATACAAAGTGAAACCCAGGCTACCTAAATACGGTTCCCAATCAGAGACAACGCGAATCACCTGACTCTGATTGAGAACCGCCTCAGGCAGCCAAACCTATGCTACACCCCTAATCAGCCGCAATCCCAAATCCTATAACACCCCAATACGAAACACAACACATAAACCCATGTCACACCCTGGCCTGACCAAATATATAACGAAAACACAAAACACTATGACCAAGGCGTGACATACACCAGATGGTTCAAGAGAAAATAGGCTAATTAATGAAAAAAACATCTAATCAACAATGGCATTATTTTCAATTGACTCTATTAACTATTCCAACTATTGACTTTTTTCACAACTGCCACAGGCAGTTCATCAGTGCTTTCTCAGGCTGAGGATGTGTCATTTAAACTTGAAATGGTCCTAGCCCAGACACTGATATGTGTCCCAGATCGAACCCTATTCCTTATGTAGTGCACTACTTTAGACCAGGGCCCTACTATATAACCCTATTCCCTATATAGTGAACTTATTTAGACCAGCGCCCATGGGGCTTTTTTAGGGAATAGGGTGCCATTTGAGAAGCATTCCCGAGACTGTGTTAGTTCTATACAGAACTCAATGTTACTATAGGTTGGGGATGTGTCCTGGCCCAGACAATGACGGCTAGTTTCCCGGACATTGTTTAAGCTATCATCCGGCTCTTTGCTAACAAACACAGTTTAACAACTCAATAAACCCATAAAAATGAAAGGAAGAAATAATGAGCTTTTTAGTGCAGGACTAGAATTAACTTGTGTCTGGTGTGGGACACCGGCCCTCAAGCCAATATGAATCAGAAGACTAGACAGCCCCGCCTGCTTCAAGAGACACTTTGAGGACGGTAAAACAAAGGACAAAATACTCAGGAGCTTATTGGGAAAGAGAAAAGTCACAGTAGAGGGCTGAGCCTTCCGTATGCTTCTGTGATTGGCTTTGCGCCAAGCCAAACTCCGCAAGGTGAATTACTGCACTGTTTGGAGCTGCATTGTTTACTGCACCTGCAATAACATCTGCTAAGTATGTGTACCTTCGCTTGAAAAATTAGAAAAGGGCATCAATAGTACTGTTTGTCCATCTTGAGACACCATAGACAGAATGTCAGAATGAATCAAAGATAATTCGAGAAATGTGTCGTTTTTTTCCAGAGGAGATCTTTGTCACGTAATTTTACATCTAACCAAGATGTTTAGTTCAGTATTTCCCATGTGAGAAAATTGGTATTGAAAAAGATTAGTCTCTCATTGAATAACAACAAACACACAATTGAAGAATTACTACTGTTGACCAATCACCAATGATGGGGCGTAAACTTTGGCTACTGACTTTGGCCTGGCTCAACGGATGAAAAAAACCTTTGCCTGACGACCAAAACAAACAAAAATGTCACAAAATATAGTCATAATATATACACAAACTGTTCTGAACTGTTTGGGATGGGAAGCATGAGGAAGCATGAGGAAGCATGAGGACGCTTTCAGAGGAAGACTGAGGAAGCATGAGGAAGCATGAGGAAGCATGAGGACGCTTTCAGAGGAAGACTGAGGAAGCATGAGGAAGCATGAGGACTGAGGGAGCATGAGGAAGCATGAGGAAGCATGAGGACTGAGGGAGCATGATGGAGCATGAGGAAGCATGAGGAAGCATGAGGACTGAGGGAGCATGAGGCAGCATGAGGAAGCATGAGGAAGCATGAGGAAGCATGAGGACTGAGGGAGCATGAGGCAGCATGAGGAAGCATGAGGAAGCATGAGGAAGCATGAGGAAGCATGAGGACGCTTTCAGAGGAAGACTGAGGAAGCATGAGGAAGCATGAGGACTGAGGGAGCATGAGGAAGCATGAGGAAGCATGAGGACTGAGGGAGCATGAGGGAGCATGAGGAAGCATGAGGAAGCATGAGGAAGCATGAGGACGCCTTCAGAGGAAGACTGAGGACTGAGGGAGCAGGGATAAGAGCTATGAGATAGCAAAGAAGGGCGGTGCGGAGTGGAGTGCATATAGGAAGGATATAATACCCACGCACACACACACACACACACACACACACACACACACACACACACACACACACACACACACACACACACACACACACACACACACACAGACAAGGCCATGGCTGATTAATCCATCACTCCAACAAGCGCTCCCACCCTCCTCCACCGTCAATTCCTCCTCTCCTCCGCCCTGAATTTGCTACTTGTCCTGCACGAGTGCCACAGATTTAGTACCTCTCTCACCGCTGCCACCCACCAGGGGTTAGAATGATCTATGAGAGAGAGAGAGAGAGAGAGATTGAATTGAGAGAGAGAGAGAGAGAGAGAGAGAGATTGAATTGAGAGAGAGAGAGAGATTTAATTTAATTGAGAAACAGAGAGGGAGGGAGAGAGATAGTTCATTTAATTTAATTGAGAGAGAGAGAGAGAGAGAGAGGAGGGAGGGAGGGAAAGAGAGAGAGTGAATTTAATTGAATTGAGAAAGCGAGAGAGAGTGAATTTAATTTAATTGAGAGAGAGCGAGAGAGTGAGTGAATTGAATTGAATTGAGAGAGAGCGGGAGAGAAAGAGAGAGAGAGAGAGAGGGAGAGAGAGAGAGAGTGCATTTAATTTAATTGAGAGAGAGAGAGAGAGAGAGAGAGAGAGAGAGAATTGAATTGAATTGAGAGAGAGAGAGAGAGAGAGAGTGAATTGAGAGAGAGCGGGAGAGAAAGAGAGAGAGAGAGAGAGAGGAAAGATTAGAGGTTGAGGTTCCAGCTCTCATATCTCTCTGTCTCTCTGACTCGCTCTCACTCTATATATATATATATATATATATATATTATATACAGTAGCTTGTGAAGGTATTCATCCCCCTTGGCATTTTTCCTTTTTTGTTGTTACACCCAGAAATTAAAATACATTTTTTGGGGGGGTTGTGTCATTTGATTTACACAACACTTTGAAGATGCAACATATTTTTTATTGTGAAAAAACAAAACAAGAAATAAGACAAAAACAGACAACTTGAGCATAACATAACTATTCACCCCCCCCAAAGTCAATACTTTGTAGAGACACCTTTTCAGCAATTACAGCTGCAAGTCTCTTGGGGTATGTCTCTATAAGCTTGGCACATCTAACCAATGGGATTCTTCAAGGCAAAACTGCTCCAGCTCCTTCAAGTTGAATGGGTTCGGCTGGTGTACATCAATCTTTAAGTTAAGTCATACCACAGATTCTCAATTGGCTTGAGGTCTGGGCTTTGACTAGGCCATTCCAAGACATTTAAATGTTTCCCCTTATACCACTCGAGTGTTGCTTTAGCAGTATGCTTAGGGTCATTGTCCTGCTGGAAGGTGAACCTCTGTCCCAGTCTCAAATCTCTGGAAGACTGAAACAGGTTTCCCTCAAGAATTTCCTCGTATTTAGCGCCATCCACCATTCCTTCAATTCGGACCAGTTTCCCAGTGCCTGCCAATGACAAATATCCCCTGGTGTTCTCGGGGGGATGAGAGGTGTTGGGTTTGCGACAGACATAGCGTTTTCCTTGGCCAGAAAGCTCAATTTTAGTTTCATCTGACCAGAGTACCTTCTTCCATATGTTTGGGGAGTCTCCCACATGCCTTTTGGTGAACACCAAATGTGTTTGCTTATTTTTTTTTTTCTGACCACTCTTCCGTAAAGCCCAGCTTTGTGGAGTGTATGGCTTAAAGTGGTCCTATGGACAGATACTCCAGTCTCCACTGTGGAGCTTTTGCAGCTCCTTCAGGGTTATGTTTGGTCTCTTTGTTGCCTCTCTGATTAATGCCCTCCTTACCTGCTCCGTGAGTTTTGGTGTGTGGCCCTCTCTTGGCAGGTTTGTTGTGGTGCCATATTCTTTCAATTTTGAATAATGGATAATGTGTGTGTTCAAAGTTCTCTATATTTTTTTATAATCCAACCCTGATCTGTACTTCTCCACAACTTTGTCCCTGACCTGTTTGGAGAGCTCCTTGGTCTTCATGGTGTCTCTTGCTTGGTGGTGCCCCTTGCTTAGTGGTGTTGCAGACTCTGGGGCCTTTCAGAACAGGTGTATATATACTGAGATCATTTGACACTTAAATTGCACACAGGTGGACTTTATTTAACCTTATGTGACTTTTGAAGGTAATTGCTTGCGTCCCAACTTAGAGCTCTGCAATGCAATGTTGTTTTTTTTGCTGAATGCTAATAGTATTAGTTAAAACTCAAAAGTTCATTAAATACACTGCATTTCATAAAATCAAATTAAATCTATTTACTCAGGTTGTGAATCCAAATAGGCAACAAGTCAGATTTTTTCAAAATGCTCTTTCTTTCTCTCTCTGTAAAACATGAGAAGCTATTATCTGATAGTCTCATCCAACACCCCAAAAGACCAGAGGGGTAATCAAACAAAATAATTAGCATTTTATGGCCAAACATGAGGCTAAAATTCTGTTCACTATAAAATAGAAAACATTCATTACCTTTCACCATCTTCTTTGTTGGCACTCCTAGATGTCCCAGAAACACTATTTGGTCTTTATTTCGATTAAATCGCGTCCATATAAACCTAGAGACTGTTATATGTAGACTGTGTGATAAACAAAAAAACATTGTTTCAAACGTAACGTCATTTTTTAAAATTCAAAAAGTCGACGATAAACTTTCAAAAACACTTTGGTACGTTTGTAATGCAACTTTAGGTATTAGTAAACGTTAATAAGCGAAAAATTCATCAGGAGGCTATGTAAAGATCATTAGCTGTCCGTCTGGAAAAGGTCCGACTAGAAACTCAAGCAAATATCCCTAGGCCTGGAGGAGATACGGTGTCCTGTATGTGTTTGACCAAAAGAAAAATCACTCATAAATAAATGACAAGACTCTAGATACCCTGTGGAGATACATGTAGGTACTGAACATCAGTCAATTAATTGTGGTTCAATCGTTTAATCAATGGGTTCAATAGCGCATGGATATATTTTCCCTTTTCAGTGATCAGTTTTCCTGTGCTTTTCATGTAAATGCATTCCAATCACCTTAAAGAGAGACAGCAATCACCTTTTAACCAGACATTTTAAACGTCTGAATGTTTTCTAATCCACACAGACTAAGCAAATGCATATACTATATTCCAATGGCATGAGTATTCCAATCACCTGAAATGTTGCGACATTTTTAACAGAATGTTCAAAAAAGTAGAGGGTCGACTTAAGAGGTTAACTAATTATGTGACTTTTGAAGGTAATTGGTTGCACCAGATGTTATTTAGGGGCTTCATAGCAATGCACGCACTTTTCAGTTGTTTTTTTTGGTGACTTTTTTGAAACCAGTAATTTTTTTCATTTCACTTCATCAAATTGGACTATTTAGAGTCTGTCCATTTCATAAAATCAAAATCCAAATCTATTTAAATTACAGGTTGTAATGAAACAAAATAGGAGAAACGCCAAGGGGGATGTATACTTTTTCAAGACACTGTACATCTCTCTCTTTCTCTCTCTGTACCTCCATTGGCTAATGTAGTGTTACTCTCATTGTAGTCTCATCCCATCAGTGTGCAACAGCCAGAGAGGGTAATCAAGACTAACGAACTGCAGAATTTTATGGCCAAACATGAGGCTAAACTCCATTCTGTTCCTATTATAGGTAGACACATTCCAATCCCTGCCAAAACATTACATTCACAATCACCTTAAAGCACGCACGCACGCACGCCACGCACGCAAAGCACGCACGCATTCCAATCACACACAAACACACACATTCACAATCACCTTAAAGACACATTCCAAGGTCACTGTGAAAAGATTAGTACCAGCCAGTAAAATTTAATTAAAGATACATTCCAATCATTCCCAAACACAGGCAGACTGTTCTGCTGCTCACTATACTATCTATACCTGCTTGGTAAACAACAGGTGTAGACTAACAGTGAAATACTTATTTAGGGCCCTTCCCAACAATGCAAATAATAGAAAAATAAGTTTGAGTTGGTAAAAAGGTCAATTCAGTCCAGGTAACCATTTGGTTAACTATTTAAGAGTACCTGATGGCCAATCACAGTCATAACAGGGAGGACAGGAGGGGACATTCACACAACCCTGAAAGGACATTCCAATCACCTTGAAGGTTCAATCACCATAAAGATACATTCCAATCACCCTACCCCAATCACCTTAAAGATACATTCCAATCACCATAAAGATACATTCCAATCACCTTAAAGATACATTCCAATCACCTTAAAGATACATTCCAATCACCTTAAAGAGAGACATTCCAATCACCTTAAAGAGAGACATTCCAATCACCTTAAAGATACATTCCAATCACCATAAAGAGAGACATTCCAATCACCTTAAAGAGACATTCCAATCACCATAAATATACATTCCAATCACCTTAAAGAGAGACATTCCAATCACCATAAAGATACATTCCAATCACCTTAAAGAGAGACATTCCAATCACCATAAAGATACATTCCAATCACCTTAAAGATACATTCCAATCACCTTAAAGATACATTCCAATCACCATAAAGAGAGACATTCCAATCACCTTAGAGACATTCCAATCACCTTAAAGAGAGACATTCCAATCACCATAAAGAGAGACAATCCAATCACCTTAAAGAGAGACAATCCAATCACCATAAAGAGAGACAATCCAATCACCATAAAGAGAGACAATCCAATCACCTTAAAGATACATTCCAATTACCTTAAAGATACATTCCAATCACCATAAAGAGAGACATTCCAATCACCTTAAAGAGACATTCCAATCACCTTAAAGAGACATTCCAATCACCTTAAAGATACATTCCAATCACCATAAAGAGAGACATTCCAATCACCATAAGGATACATTCCAATCACCATAAAGAGAGACATTCCAATCACCATAAAGAGAGACAATCCAATCACCTTAAAGATACATTCCAATTACCTTAAAGATACATTCCAATCACCATAAAGAGAGACATTCCAATCACCTTAAAGAGAGACATTCCAATCACCTTAAAGAGACATTCCAATCACCTTAAAGATACATTCCAATCACCTTAAAGATACATTCCAATCACCATAAAGATACATTCCAATCACCATAAAGATACATTCCAATCACCATAAAGATACATTCCAATCACCATAAAGATACATTCCAATCACCATAAAGATACATTCCAATCACCTTAAAGATACATTGCAATCACCTTAAAGAGAGACATTCCAATCACCTTAAAGATACATTCCAATCACCATAAAGAGAGACAATCCAATCACCTTAAAGATACATTCCAATTACCTTAAAGATACATTCCAATCACCATAAAGATAGACATTCCAATCACCTTAAAGAGACATTCCAATCACCTTAAAGATACATTCCAATCACCATAAAGATAGACATTCCAATCACCTTAAAGAGACATTCCAATCACCTTAAAGAGACATTCCAATCACCTTAAAGATACATTCCAATCACCTTAAAGATACATTCCAATCACCATAAAGATACATTCCAATCACCATAAAGATACATTCCAATCACCATAAAGATACATTCCAATCACCAGACATTCCAATCAGAGCCATACACAGATGCAGCTCACAGCTCCAGCTTTGTGATCAGCCAATCATATATCAGTGTAATTACACATGAGTAATGAGGTGGAGGGAGAGAGAAAGGGAGCAAGATGGAGAGAGAGAAGGGGCTAGAGAGAATGATACGGGGGAGAGAGAACTCTGTTTGTTTGGGGCAGTGTAGAAACTTTCCATGCAATTAGACAGTAATACCAATCAGAGGCGGTTGAGGGAGTAGATCATCATCTGGTCTAACAGTGGGTTTATGGTCATGATGATAAAGGGAGGGAGGGAGGGAGGGAGGGAGGGAGGGAGGGAGGGGGAGGGAGGGAGGGAGGGAGGGAGGGAGGGAGGGAGGGAGGGAGGGAGGGAGAAATAGAGAGAGAGACAGAGAGCTAGAGAGAGAGAAATAGAGAGAGCTAGAGAGAGAGAAATAGAGAGAGACAGAGAGAGCTAGAGAGAGAGAAATAGAGAGAGACAGAGAGAGCTAGAGAGAGAGAGAAATAGAGAGGGAGAGAGACAGAGAGAGAAAGAGAGAAATAGAGAGAGACAGAGAGCTAGAGAGAGAAATAGAGAGAGACAGAGAGCTAGAGAGAGAAATATATATAGAGAGAGACAGAGAAATAGAGAGACCGAGAGAGACAGAGAGAGAAATAGAGAGAGAGACAGAGAGAGAGAAATAGAGACGGAGAGAGCTAGAGAGAGCTAGAGAAAGAGAAATAGAGAGATAGAGAAATAGAGAGAGAGAGACAGAGAGAGCTAGAGAGAGAGAAATAGAGAGTGACAGAGACAGAGAGCTAGAGAGAGACAGAGCTAGAGAGAGAAAAATAGAGAGAGAGAGAGGTTAAAGGCCCAGGCCAGAACCACAAGGCAATTTAACAAGCTATTATGCCATCTCATTCTGCTTGACATCACAAAGAGGGATATTTGTCCTGGTGTAGGTCAGGGAGAGATAAACCGTAATTACGACCCGAATCAACAACCAAATAAACCATAAATAAACCCTAATGTCCATTAAAACCAGTGTGGTTAGTGATATTGAGGAATGTACATTGTGGTACACAGGCACAAATACGTGACACAGTAACAGACTCAGTAAACAACAAGACTTTCACAGTGGTATAAAAAAACACAATGTAATGTCACAGCGGGAGAAATATCTTTACTTGACTCAGGTCTACTGAGCCGAGAGGCATACAGGAGCTTCCCTCAGGGGGGACGAGCTGTGAGAATAACTATGAGAGACACATCGAAAAGGGAAGCAAGAAGGACACAGGCAGAGAAGCAATAGGAGAGAGTAGGAGAGAAAGCTCACAGAAAGGGGGATTATTGAAAATATATACCACGTATGTTTGAATTCTATCTCAATGGTGTAAACAGAGTTCAAGAAGACCAGCAACACCAGTCGGGTTCCCATTCACCCAGGTTCCTTCCACAAAAACCATGTCAGAAAAAAAGGATCATTGCGATGTGTGATGAAAATAAGGAGACACATGACAATTATTAGAATGTGACAAATACTAGTTAATTCTTGAATTCTATCCGTGCTGGATTAATTAATTGGAAACTCACCATAGCAGGAAATCTCAATCTCAAATCTGTTTTCTGTGCAAACTTTCTAAATGTCGACAAAAAATATCACTGGACAAGTTAATGGAACATCAGCAGTCTCTTACTCAGCCAGGTCTCTTACCACACAGTTAAATAGTCCCATGAGTTTGACAAAGCAAGACTATAACACCAACAACAATGAGACAAGAGAACACACAGAATGGTCTAGAACACCAGTAACAGCGAGACAAGAGAACACATGGAATGGTCTAGAACACCAGTAACAATGAGACAGGAGAACACATGGAATGGTCTAGAACACCAGTAACAATGAGACATGAGAACACATGGAATGGTCTAGAACACCAGTAACAATGAGACAGGAGAACACATGGAATGGTCTAGAACACCAGTAACAATGAGACATGAGAACACATGGAATGGTCTACAACACCAGTAACAATGAGACAGGAGAACACATGGAATGTTCTAGAACACCAGTAACAATGAAACATGAGAACACATGGAATGGTCTAGAACACCAGTAACAATGAGACAGGAGAACACATGGAATGGTCTAGAACACCAGTAACAATGAGACATGAGAACACATGGAATGGTCTAGAACACCAGTAACAATGAGACAAGAGAACACACATGGAATGTTCTAGAACACCAGTAACAATGAGACATGAGAACACATGGAATGGTCTAGAACACCAGTAACAAGGAGACAATAGAACACACAGCATGTTCTAGAACACCAGTAACAATGAAACAACAGAACACATGGAATGGTCTAGAACACCAGCAACAATGAGACAACAGAACACATGGAATGGTCTAGAACACCAGCAACAATGAGACAACAGAACACATGGAATGGTCTAGAACACCAGTAACAATGAGACAACAGAACACATGGAATGGTCTAGAACACCAGCAACAATGACAACAGACAATGGAATGGTCAGAACACATGGAACACATGGAATGGTCTAGAACACCAGCAACAATGAGACAACAGAACACATGGAATGGTCTAGAACACCAGCAACAATGAGACAACAGAACACATGGAATGGTCTAGAACACCAGCAACAATGAGACAACAGAACACATGTGATTGGTCTTGGATTAATAATAAGGAGGTTAACAGACAGATAGGTCTGTAGGTCTTTCTGTCCATGTGGTGTAACAGCATTAGATGTGGTGAGAGCCGGGTAAGATACTGGACAAAGAGTACTGGTGAATGACTGACAGGCACATTTGTGAGTGGGACAGAAAAAAGAGTCAACACGCTCAATAGGCATTTAGAGAGAGACGGAGTGAGGATGACAGCTGAGAGGAGGAGTGTAGGGAGGGGAGGATGGATGAATGAGCGGGTGAGAGGGAGAATTAGGGGGAAGGTGAGGGGTCGCTCTTGCCCATATTATGGTGGGATGGAGCTTTCTGCTGACCCCTTGACCTGGCTGTGTGTGTGTGTGTGTGTGTGTATGTGTGTGTGTGTGTGTGTGTGTCGGTACTTACGATTATCACAATACTCCTTATTCTATATGTTTTGTGATGAGTCAATACTGCTTTTTTTATTTTTATTTATTGCGATTTGATGTTCCAAACACATTACTCACCATATGTCTGCTGCGGAGGGACAAGAGAAAACAACTAGTTTTCATCAGCCATGTAAATAAATGTGCTGAAAGCCAATTGTCTCCCTATTTAATAAAAAGAAGATGGAGAACAAGCTATGAAGGATAAATACTGGAGTTTTGGTGCAGGTACAGCCAACTAGCTATGAAGGATAAATACTGGAGTTTTGGTGCAGGTACAGCCAACTAGCTATGAAGGATAAATACTGGAGTTTTGGTGCAGGTACAGCCAACTAGCTATGAAGGATAAATACTGGAGTTTTGGTGCAGGTACAGACAACTAGCTATGAAGGATAAATACTGGAGTTTTGGTGCAGGTACAGCCAACTAGCTATGAAGGATAAATA
>NC_088404.1:8956253-8963753 GCF_034236695.1 Oncorhynchus nerka
ACCACCTCCCCTTCTACCTCCTACCACCTCCCCTCCTACCACCTCCCCTCCTACCACCTCCCCTCCTACCACCTCCCCCTCCTACCTCCTACCACCTCCCCTCCTACCTCCTACCACCTCCCCTCCTACCACCTCCTCCTACCTCCTACCACCTCCCCTCCTACCTCCCCTCCTACCTCCCCTCCTACCACCTCCCCTCCTACCACCTCCCCTCCAACCTCCTACCACCTCCCCTCCCTCCCTCCTACCTCCTACCTCCTCCTACCACCTCCCCTCCTACCACCTCCCCTCCTACCCCCTCCTACCACCTCCCCTCCTACCTCCTACCACCTCCCCTCCTACCTCCCACCTCCTCCTACCACCTCCTACCACCTCCCCTCTACCTCCTACCACCTCCCTCCTACCTCCTACCACCTCCCTTCCTACCTCCCTCCTACCACCTCCCCTCCTACCTCCTACCACCTCCCTCCTACCTCCTACCACCTCCCCTCCTACCTCCTACCAACTCCCCTCCTAAAACTTCCCTCCCACCACCTCCCCTCCTACCACCTCCTCCTACCACCTCCCCTCCTACCTCCTCCTCCTCCTCCTACCTCCTACCACCCCCCCCTAGCTCTTACCTTCTCCCCTCCTACCACCTCCCCTCCCACCACCTCCCCCTCCTACCACCTCCCCCACCTCCTACCACCTCCCTCCCACCACCTCCCCTCCCACCATCTCCCTCCCACCACCTCCCCTCCTACCTCCGCACTTCCTCCCCTCCTACCACCTCCCCTCCTACCCCCGCCCTTCCTCCCCTCCTACCACCTCCCCTCCTACCTCCGCCCTTCCTCCCCTCCTGCCTCCTCTCCTCCCACCACCTCCCCTTCCACCACCTCCCCTCCTACCTCCTACCACCTCACCTCCTATCTCCTCCCCTCCTCTCCTCCTACCACCTCCCCTCCTACCACCTCCCCTCCCACCACCTCCCCTCCCACCACCTCCCCTCCTACCTCTTACCTCTTCCCCTCCCACCACCTCCCCTCCTACCTCTTACCTCTTCCCCTCCCACCACCTCCCGAGATCTCAACCCCATAGAAAATCTTTGGAGGGAGTTGAAAGTCCGTGTTGCCCAGCAACAGCCCCAAAACATCACTGCTCTAGAGGAGATCTCCATGGAGGAATGGGCCAAAATATCAGCAAACAGTGTGTGAAAACCTTGTGAAGACTTGTGAAAATGTTTGACCTCTGTCATTGCCAACAAAGGGTATATAACAAAGTATTGAGATAAACTTTTGTTATTGACCAAATACTTATTTTTCACCATAATTTGCAAATAAACTCATAAAAAATCCTACAATGTGATTTCCGGATTTTTAAAATAATTTTGTCTGTCATAGTTGAAGTGTACCTATGATGAAAATTACAGGCCTCTCTCATCTTTTGAAGTGGGAGAACTTGCACAATTGGTGGCTGACTAAATACTTTTTTGCCCCACTGTATATATATCTCTCCAGTAGGGGTGAGGGATGAGGGGGTGAAAGGGTGGTCTGGGCCTTTAACCTCTCTCTCTCTCTCTCTCTCTCTCTCTCTCTCTGCCTCTCTCTCTCTCTGTCTCTCTCTCTCTCTCTCTCTCTCTCTCTCTCTCTCTCTCTCTCTCTTTCTCTCGCTCTCTCTCTCCCCTCCCTTCATCTCTCTCTCCAGTATAATATTTGTTATGCAGTGTGATGTTGGATGCTGGTCAGCAGCAAGTGTGTTCAGTGTGATGGAATAATCGTTGTGTCCCAAACTAATACTGTGTCCAAAAATGGCCCTGCTCTGGTCAAAAGTAGTGCACTATATAGGCATAATGGTGACAATTTGGACCAAGTTAAATCCTGTTGGTTTACTGAGCTCAGACCATCAGACCAGGCAGGATGCTCATCCATCTGTGAGGGGTTTACCCGCCAAAACTACTGCCATGACACACACACACACACACACACACACACACACACACACACACACACACACACACACACACACACACACACACATAAGCACGCTCTCTATATAACTACCTCAACTTGAACTGAGTCATGAGAGCCCACCACCTCACTCCCCCCTGCTTGCCTTGACAACCTTAAAGGGGCAATGCTGTCCTTGACAACCTTAAAGAGACAATGCTGGCCTTGACAACCTTAAAGGGGCAATGCTGGCCTTGACAACCTTAAAGGGGCAATGCTGGCCTTGACAACCTTAAAGGGGCAATGCTGTCCTTGACAACCTTAAAGGAGCAATGCTGGCCTTGACAACCTTAAAGGGGCAATGCTGTCCTTGACAACCTTAAAGGGGCAATGCTGGCCTTGACAACCTTAAAGGGGCAATGCTGTCCTTGACAACCTTAAAGGGGCAATGCTGGCCTTGACAACCTTACTTCTTCGGGATCGGTGTCCCATCCACGGGGCTGTTGAGCTAACGTAGGCTAATGCGACAAGCATGAGGTTGTAAGAAACAAGAACATTTCCCAGGACATAGACATATCTGATATATGCAGAAAGCTGAAATTCTAATCTAACTGCACTGTCCAATTTACAGTAGCTTTTACAGTGAAATAATACCGTGCTATTGCTTGAGAAGAGTGCACAATTTTGAACATGAAAAGTTATTAATAAACGAATGAGTCACATTTGGGCAGTCTTGACACAAAATTTGGAACAAAAATGCAATGGTTCATTGGATCAGTCTGAAAATGTTGCACATACACTGCTGCCATCTAGTGGCCAAAATCTACATTTTACCTGGGCTGGAATAATACATTATGGACTTCCTCTTGCATTTCAAAGATGATGGTACAAAAAAATACAAATGAAAGTTTTTTTTTTCTTTGTATTATCTTTTTAATCAAATCTATTGTGTTACATTCTCCTACAATCTTTTCACATTTCCACAAACTTCAAAGTGTATCCTTTCAAATGGTACCAAGAATATGCTTATCCTTGCGTCAGGGCCTGAGCTTACAGGCAGTTAGATTTGGCGAAAATTGAAAAAAAGAGGCAGATAATTTTTTTAAACATTTTTTTATTTATTTCACCTTTGTTTAACCAGGTAGGCCAGTTGAGAACAAGTTCTCATTTACAACTGCGACCTGGCCAAGATAAAGCAAAGCAATGCCACAAAAATAACAACACAGAGTTACACATGGGATTAAACAAACGTACAGTCAATAACACAATAGAAAAATATGTATACAGTGTGTGCAAATGTAGTAAGGAGGTAAGGCAATAAATAGGCCAATAGTAGCGAAGTAATTACAATTTAGCAATTAACACTGGAGTGATAGATGTGCAGATGAGGATGTGCAAGTAGAAATACTGGTGTGCAAAAGAGCAGAAAAACAAAAATAAATATGGGATGAGGTATGTAGTTGGTTGGATGGACTATTTACAGATGGGCTGTGTACCACTGCAGCGATCGGTTAGCTGCTTTGACAGCTGATGCTTGAAGTTAGTGAGGGAGATAAAAGTCTCCAACTTCAGTCCAGATGTAAACAGAATGGTGTCGTCTGAGTAGAGGTGGATCAAAGAAGCACCCACAGCAAGAGCCACATCATTGATGTATACAGAGAAACAACCTTAAAGGGGCAATGCTGTCCTTGACAACCTTAAAGGGGCAATGCTGTCCTTGACAACCTTAAAGGGGCAATGCTGTCCTTGACAACCTTAAAGGGGCAATGCTGTCCTTGACAACCTTAAAGGGGCAATGCTGTCCTTGACAACCTTAAAGGGGCAATGCTGTCCTTAACAACCTTAAAGGGGCAATGCTGGCTTTGACAGCCTTAAAGAGACAATGCTGTCCTTGACAACCTTAAAGGGGCAATGCTGTCCTTGACAACCTTAAAGGGGCAATGCTGTCCTTGACAGCCTTAAAGAGACAATGCTGTCCTTGACAACCTTAAAGAGACAATGCTGTCCTTGACAACCTTAAAGGGGCAATGCTGTCCTTGACAACCTTAAAGGGGCAATGCTGTCCTTGACAACCTTAAAGGGGCAATGCTGTCCTTGACAACCTTAAAGAGACAATGCTGGCTTTGACAGCATTAAAGGGGCAATCTGCAATTGCTACATCCATAAATCCATCACTTGTTAATGCCTCATGAGCTCAACTGCCATAGAACCCAAAATATAAGCTGGTTCTACTCCAGTGTTTGTAAACAAAGTAGATATCTATGAACACTATAGGCTGTATCCTCAAAACATGGTTCAAACTATAATGTTGATGTCATGGATAGTCAGTCCTTGCATCCATAGCTCTGTCTATGAATTTCAGAGTGGTAAACATTTCTCCAGCCCTCAGCTTTTACCAAAATATTGTTCTTTGTTTCAACTGCAGATTGTACCTGTAACCTTAAGCTTTCCTGAACCACACACACAGACACACACACACAGACACACACACACACAGACACACAGACACACAGACACACAGACACACACACACAGACACACACACACACACACACACACACACACACACACACACACACACACACACACACACACACACACACACACACACACACAGACACACACACAGACACAGACACAGACACAGACACAGACACAGACACAGACACAGACACACACAGACACACACACACACACACACACACACAAAACACACCTCTCAGTTCCTCCCCACCTCTCCTTGATTGACAGGTGTCATGGTCAGTACCGTCTTGTAATGGCCTGAGGCTTTGTATCCTAGGAGAATTATATGTGTGTGTGTGCGTGTGTCTGAAGGAAAGCGTTTGAACAAACAGCTGAACGACTTTCTCCTGTGTCTTGAGGGCTGGAGGAAGAGGGATGGAGGGGTGGATGGGAGATGGAGGGATAGAGGGATAGAGGGAGAGGGGGATGGGAGATGGAGGGAGGGATGGAGGGAGAGGGAGATGGGAGATGGAGGGAGGGATGGAGGGAGAGGGAGATGGGAGATGGAGGGAGGGATGGAGGGAGAGGGGGATGGGAGATGGAGGGAGGGATGGAGGGAGAGGGGGATGGGAGATGGATGGAGGGAGAGGGAGATGGAGGAAGAGGGATGGAGGGGTGGATGGGAGATGGAGGGATAGAGGGAGAGGGGATGGGAGATGGAGGGAGGGATGGAGGGAGAGGGGGATGGGAGATGGAGGGAGGGATGGAGGGAGAGGGGATGGGAGATGGAGGGAGAGGGAGATGGAGGGAGAGGGATGGAGGGAGGTTTGGATGGGAGATGGAGGGATAGAGGGATAGAGGGAGAGGGGATGGGAGATGGAGGGAGGGATGGAGGGAGAGGGAGAGGGAGATGGGAGATGGAGGGAGGGATGGAGGGAGAGGGGGATGGGAGATGGAGGGAGGGATGGAGGGAGAGGGGATGGGAGATGTAGGGAGGGATGGAGGGAGAGGGGATGGGAGATAGAGGGAGGGATGGAGGGAGAGGGAGATGGAGGAAGAGGGATGGAGGGGTGGATGGGAGATGGAGGGATAGAGGGAGAGGGGGATGGGAGATGGAGGGAGGGATGGAGGGAGAGGGGGATGGGAGATGGAGGGAGGGATGGAGGGAGAGGGGGATGGGAGATGGAGGGAGAGGGAGATGGAGGGAGAGGGATGGATGGAGGTGTGGATGGGAGATGGAGGGAGGGAGGGGTGCATGGCGGACGGTCTTTGTTGCTTCTTCTTCAGAATGAATCCTCACCATCAGGGGCATGGGGAGAGGAGGAGGATGGAGGGATGGAGAGGATGGAGGATGGAGGGATGGAGAGGAGGAGGAGGATGGAGGGATGGAGAGGAGGAGGATGGAAGGATCGAGAGGAGGAGGATGGAGGGATGGAGAGGAGGAGGATGGAGGGATGGGGAGGAGGAGGATGGAGGGATGGAAAGGAGGAGGATGGTTAGAGGAGAGGAGGATGAGGGATGGAGAGGAGGAGGATGGAGGGATGGAAAGGAGGAGGATGGAAAGGAGGATGAGGGATGGAGAGGAGGAGGATGATGGAGGGATAGAGAGGATGGAGAGAGGAGAGGAGGAGGATGGAGAGAGGAGAGCAGCAGAGAAGGACGGATTGAGAGCAGGAAGGATGGGAGGAGGAGAGGAGGGGGAGGGAGGGATTGAGAGGAGGAGGTAGGGTGGAGGAGAGGAGGGGAGGGGGCAGGGAGGGAGGAGGATGGGAGGAGGAGAGGAAGAGGATGGTTGGAGGAGAGGAGGAGGGAGGGAGGGATGGAGAGGAGGAGGTAGGGTGGAGGAGAGGAGGGGGAGGGAGGGATTGAGAGGAGGGGAGGGTTGGAGGAGAGGAGGGGGGAGGGAGGGATGGAGAGGTGGTAGGGTGGAGGAGAGGAGGGGAGGGAGGGATGGAGAGGAGGAGGATGGTTGGAGGAGAGGAGGGGGAGGGAGGGAGGGATGGAGAGGAGGAGGTAGGGTGGAGGAGAGGAGGGGAGGGGGATTGAGAGGAGGAGGGAGGGTGGAGGAGAGGAGGGGGAGGGGGGATTGAGAGGAGGAGGGAGGGTGGAACGGGTGTGAAGCGTCTGGTTTAAAATGAGATTTCTCTTCTTTATTTATTTAGTTGAACTCATAGCTCAAGGCTGTTGGTCTTGCTTTTTGTTGTATGTTCTCTACCCTCCTTCCCCTTCACTCCCCCAATGTTATGTGTGTGTGTGTGTGTGTGTGTGTGTGTGTGTGTGTGTGTGTGTGTGTGTGTGTGTGTGTGTGTGTCCATGCAGTATGTATGTAGGAGTCTGGTCTGCTCTGGTGTCTGTAGGGATGAATGTGATCTTTAGGTAAAGATCTGTTTAATTATGTGTGTGTCAGACATGCAGCTATGCCCCCCCCCAGTGGAACAGCAACCCCTCCCAGCCTCCCAGGCTGTAGCCTAACACAATGCCTGACAACAGCTCACATTGAAGCACGGAGAGATATGTTTTAGATATCTCTCATTCAGAGGTTATGGAGGATATATGTTTTAGATATCTCTCACTCAGAGGTTATGGAGGATATATGTTTTAGATATCTCTCACTCAGAGGTTATGGAGGATGTATGTTTTGTATTTTTGTGTTTTTGTGCGTAATAATTGTGGAGATTTTAGTCCGGGTTTTATTCCCACCATATATAGTACTATACTCACTCTATTTAATGTACTGTCCTCCCACTATATATAGTACTGTACTCCCACTATATATAATACTGTACTCCCACTATTTATAGTACTGTCCTCCCACTATATATAGTACTGTACTCCCACTATATATAATACTGTACTCCCACTATATATAGTACTGAGAAGTATGAGGATGAGGAGGATAATGAGGAGTAGGAGCAGGAGAGGATGGGGCTCTGTTAACTACTAGCTAGCTGAAAACTCCCTGCAATTCAGGTCTGATCATTGGTTCCTTCTCCACAGGGAACTAAACATACAGTATGTTGTTGACGTAGAGGAAACTATACTCCCCGAGCCACAATACACACACACGCACGCACACACACGCACGCACGCACGCACGCACGCACACACACAC